>NW_027107551.1:332973-343345 GCF_000696795.3 Halyomorpha halys | reverse complement strand
TCCAAATATTTATAATTTTATTTTTATTAAGGAAATTCTATGATAAATAAAAGGAGTTGAGTATTTTTCTCCTTTATACTCCGGTCATGAACAGCGGCTAATAATTTTACATATTTACAAAATTTATTCTTTCTTGATTCTATTACTGCTTCAAATTATATCATTTTTGTTTCTGTAAAAACAATACAAAAACGATATAAGTCGAATTATAAAATTGATTATATACGTCAAAATTTTGATAGAGTAGAAAAATAAGACAACTATAGAACAATAGATGTTTCTTTTGTTTTTTCCTCAGATTAGTTTTTAATTTTAAGACGTTGTATTTTCGTGGATGAGTTATCTAAACAAACTCATCTAAGAGATCGAAAATAACATAGAGGTTGGATAGGATCTAGCTGATTTGGTTGTTTTTGTTAGTGAACTTCTCATTAATCATCTGTGACAGGATGTTGATGCATTCAAACTGGAATGGTGAAGGACCGTTTGTGAGTCACCAAATGGCCTGGGTTCCTTCAGAAAAGGTACAATAGGTAACAGGCATTGGGTATTTTCAAATGGAATGTTACCTTCAAGCTTCGAAATAAAATTCGTAAAACGTTGCAAATTATTACAACGTTTATTATTATAATAAATTATTTTAGTGTATCAGTAAATGACAAATAATAAAATTTCTGGTGCGTCTTTGGATTCTGTGTATCTTGAAACATAAAAATCTTAAAATTAGTAGAGATGTTAATTTTTTTTTTCTTGGTCGGCTATAAAAATTTATTATTGAAGAAAAAAATACATAAACCAGCACTAAGTCCAATGCTCTTTTTATTTGCTAAATTAATTTTAATTTTTTAATACTTTTCTGTTTTTCGTAATATTTTGAGAAAGATTTCTCCTATATCTTCATAAATAGTCAAAATATGACCTTAGAAAATAGCTAATAGCTGCCATTTTGAAATGAAAAGGCATACGGTAATTACAAGTTCCGAGGATCATCGAATGACCTGTAACTGTGAAGCTGAATCTCAAAATAATCAGGAGAAAAACTATGAAATTAAAATTGAATCTGACCCGATTTGAGTAGTTTTATTTAAAATATACTGAAAATAAAATAAGTTAACAAGAGAAGATCGTACGTTTAAAAAAATAATTGGTATTATCATAGGCTGTTAAGAAATGTGGGGAAGAATAAATTCCACAAAATAACAAGTCAACATCTCCTTATAACTGAGTAGAGCGAAGGGGGTAGGATACAACATAAAAAAACAAAACGAGATTGCTATAGACTATATTTTATAGATATAAATATTATATACTATATATTACTTCGAATTCCGTTTTAACGAGACCACGAAGTTATAACCATATGTTGCAATAAACTTTGCGACTTATTTCGAGCCACGTCGTAATTTCTAATTATCTATGCTTCGTTTTGACACGTTTGTTATCTTATCAGAGTGCAACTGCAAGTCATATGAAGAAAAAAAAATCTGAGAGTATATCTATCGCTGCAGCTCAATCTTAACGTATCTCACATAAAGGAGAAGCGGAAGGAGAAATATCAGAATATTTGCTACAATTGCACTTAAATTTAACGAATGTATTTATTAATAAGAACAACGAAAAACAAACTTAATTCTTTATAGTTTAATCCGAATCAAATTGAATTTTAAAAAATGGGGATTTTGCACAAAGAGAGTAGCACATTAAATATTTACATTACCTAATCAAATGTCTAACTGATAAATTAAGGGGAAAACAGTTAAACATTTTAGATTAGATAAATAATTTCCACTCTGAGTTATTCAAAGTGGTTTTGATGTTCATAACTGATGATAAAATCTCATAATTCTAATTAAGATTGAGTTTAGACGTGAGATGCAAAAGGGAACAAACAAAGATTTGAAAAATTTTCATGAAACCCAAAAATATGCAAGGTTCAGTGATTTATTCACTTCTTATACTCATGATTAAACTCTTCAAACGAACTAAATACGTTGAATGTTTTATTTCAACGATTTCCCTATTAGGAACTCATTAAAATCTTTATCAATTCAAGAGATTCATCGTCTTATGAAAGTTGAGAGACTTGGAAAGTAAAATTATATTGGATGTATTAGGTTTTGATGGCTTGAGCATGTTTTCAGAAGGGAATAAAAAATACCTGAAAAATGCATATTTTTTGGTTTCCTGGATTGTGTTTATTCCTCTGCCCAATTCAGATCTCCAGATGTATTTTTTATAGACTCGGTTTTCAGACAATCATTTAATTTTGTATTGTAATTGAATAAAAATAAGATTTTTTTTTTTTTTATCATTTTTAAATTTAAGATGATCTTTATGATCAATAATTGAAGTGCTCCATCTTAAAAGGTGGTTCCATATTAAAAAAAAAAATGAAGATTTTTCTGTGTAAAACGTTTTTTTCTTCTGACTAACGCAACAGTGGCGTAACGTGGCTGTCAATCGCCCCCATATTTAACTATTTCAATTTAAAATACTAAATTATACAGTAATTCTAAAGAACGTTTAGTCAAGTACAATCGTATTCATCGTGTATAAAAAATAAATAAGAAATGAAATGGTTAAAAGATATTATTATTGTTTATTTTGACATTTATCCATCACTCAAAAGTGCCACCGGGGTGGGTGATGATGAACGCCCCCGCCAAGCAACTGTAACGAAAGGAATGAATCAGTTTTCGACGAAGCTCCTATGCTTTAAAATTTATTAATTTGGTCAAAAATAAGATTATTTTTCTTATCCCTGAAAGTTTGAAAATATTTAATTTATAATTCAATGTGGTGTAGTGAAGATCATCTTTCTTGATAAATTCTTCTTTATTAAGAAATATAGAGATTAAAAACAAGAATTTGGAGCAAATGTTAGGTATAACTACCATTGCAGTCTTCATTTAAAACCTTTTGAGAGGGGATTATTAAGGCTTGTAAAATATTTATTTTTACAAACTACTGAAATATTTACATAGTGGTCATACGCTGAAGCAAGATTCCTCCAATTCGTATATTAGGCGAAACTTAAAACTGTTTATTGAACTAACAATGTGCAACGTGATAAAACAGCAACAATAAATAATTATAATATATCATTCTAAATATATAAAATTACTAATTACAAATAATTCCTTTATATTTACCTTAAAATAATATTTACATTTGAATCAAGGATTTTAATCTAAAAACATCCTTTATTTTATCCTAATTAGAGAAACTTAGATTAAGTGATCTAGCACGTACTCAGGAAACATAATAATTGTATAAAATTACAATGTAATAGAATGAAACTAATAAAATAAAGTCCTTCTATTGAAAAAAAAAAAAACTAATGATAGTTTTTTAAAATAATTAAGATCATAACTAATCCATTTTTTTCAAATTGATTAAAAATTTGTTGAAAGGTATTACAAACATGGCTATTTTATATTATATTTAATTTAATCAAATTAGAAAATTTTAATTAATTAAAAATTCGTTATATCCGATAATATATCACAATCCAGTATAAAAATCTAACAATAAACTCAAATGCACTATATCTACGGCAGCTGCAATAAAACTGAACTATTTGGTCAGGTGTGATACTGACATCGATCACCTGACGATTGGTACATATAATCTAATTTCTTTTTCTTTTTTTTTTGGTTTTAATATTTTTTTAACTATAACATTTACAATGTGTTCACTATGACAATAATAACGATGTTTAAGGAATAAGATTTTGATACCTAACAGGTGCTTCATATCTTCCACTACAAAAAACCCCTTCGGCTCCAAATGCAATAGATGGATACTATTGATATCCACCTAACTACGCCTCGGGTACCTTCCAGTCGAATTGGTATTAATTACATTTTTTTTTACTTATTCGTATTCAACCTTCCAACTCCCCAGCCCATTCTCCATGGCGTTACGTCAATAATATTTAGCGTAAACGCTTCATTACTCTACATTCCATAGTCGTTTATTTACATTATTTTGATTTTACTAAAGCGTAATACTTAATGTTTTAATGATCGTGTCATATTCTGTAATGAACAAGAACAATGAAAATGTACATAAAGCTTTCTGGTTATAAAGACGTAAAGTTCTAGCTTTTTACGTGAAGTGTATTTATTTATTTATCTCAAGATTTAGAATGACAGGATGTTGTATATTACACTTTGGTATGTCTATACATGGTGTGTGTACTGTGTAGGATATAGAAAATAATTCAAGTAAACAAAAGTATTGTTACAGGTCAGACAATAACAGATGAACATGTCAGTTATGGTGATTTTAATGAACATTTAAAATCTTTCAGCACTATAATGAATGTCCTAGTATATGAAATGAGAAAGGTCGAAATTCATAAAGCAGGAACCTTAACTTTGATGCCAAAAGATCAAAACGAGAAAGTTAAAACTGGACATGATAATTTCAAAGCAACTTTTACCCGCAACCTTCTAAAATAATAAATTTTTCAAATACAACAGGATTATCAGTAAGGATGTGGTACCATCTAATATTTGTCAAACGTAGAAGCTTACCGATGTATGGCTCATGGTTTTTGAACCTATAGTGTTCCGAGACGAAAAAAATAAAAATCACTGAAATGTGGAGCTCTTTGATCTGTATCAGGTAAATGCTAATAGATTTAACATCATAAAGAATAGTGGGTCAGAGTTAATAGGCTCAGAAGTGGATGATTAATATGAAACATCCGAGGAGTAAGCAGGAGAATACCATTAAGGAACTTTTTGTAGATTTGAGATTTTTCAATGTAATTTTTTTTTATATGTTGCCGATGAATCAGAACTTTTTCTTTTCTTTATTAATGTGATGCATTCTGTATCCGAGTGCATCCTTACGATACGGCTATCGGCATTGGTCAATAAAAGTTCATCCTGCCAATGACGATCCCCTCTTTTACGACACGGGGAACCGGTCGGTGAGAGAACGGGTATTATTTTCGTAACATTTTAGGGTCAATTTATGGACGGGTGAGACGGAGGGGTTGGATAGCGGCTAGTTAGTGGACTTTTTAATGATCGCTTTTGCGGGCGACTAAGATTAAAGAAGACGGGGTGGTGGGGGGTAAAGATGGCGGTGGGAGCCCCACCCCCGCCCTACCCCCACCCCGCTCCCTGGCTAATCCCACTTTTAATATATTCCACGCTCATTTGTTACAACGGTCATGTTCCCCTCTCCTCCCTCAGGGAGCCTTAATTAAAAATTCCGCCGGGTTTCGGGCTAAATCCCATTTTAACTGCCGCACCGGAGGGAGAGGGGGGGTAGACCGGCAGAAAAATAATCTCGAAAGGAAACAAAAAAAAAATAAGCCTCGCTATTGGCCCGGTGATGAATGGACTAGTTTTTTTGTAATTTGACTCCCGCGTCTTTGAGTGCCAGAGCTTCGAGGCATCCCGGTACAACCTGTTGTTTATGTGTTCTACCCTCTGTCAGGATGACTTCCTACCAATAATAAGTCTTAGTCCTTTGGGGTGTACAAGAATGTCATATCTTTCAAACCGATGTAGAATCAGGGGATCAAATAGTTTCAATAACCTACCGATAAGAGACGGTATGATCAGTAAAAAAAAAAATTGTCGATATTTATTAAAGTTATGGCCATGTAAACATTTCTATTCCATTTATAAACTTTTTAACTTTTAATTTTTTTTTTTAATATATAATGAGAAATTGGGATAAGGAATTTCAGCAGCAATGCTTAACCACTGTTTATCGGTTGTTTGTCAGGAGAGGTGGCGTCTTTACAGGATTCTACGAAATTTAAAGTAATAGAACAGTAAATGTTGGTATGTTTCAGGCAAGAAATTAATAGTCATAAATAAAAAAAAAAGTTTCAGATATAAACCCAGAATTACTAGTCGCCCACCTTCAATCTCACTCAAGATTACTAGAGAGAATTCCATTACTCGATTACAAGAGATAATTCACCCAGGATTAGTAGAGATAGCAGCAGGGAATCTAAAATAGTAAGAAAATTCTAGCATGTAATTTTTTATCTAAAAAAAACCCTAGTGAACACTACAAACAAATTTATCTAAATGGCAAAAATCAGGCGTATTTGAATATAGTGACCCATAGGATTAAATTATAATTATAAAATTAGCTAAAAAAGATAATTAAATTAAGAAATAATTAACCCATCAAAGATTTAGCGACAACCAAGATTGCTTGAAAATATGGTGAAATAGAAAAGATCAAATATGTTATGGATAAATAGGACGAAAAAAAAAGTAATAATAGCTAAGGATGATAAGGAGAGAAAAGGATCCCGAAAAGATTTTTACTAGACTGACTCCTAATGAAGTAAAAAAAAAAAAAATCAAATTCTCATTGCATTTTAGAAAAAAAAAAAACGCAATATAGGAATATACTTACTAAATGATTAATTGGCTAATTTATAGAGAATGTTTATTGTATTTTTTGTTCATTTATTTCAATTTGTTTTTTAATGAAACTTATTGAAGTTTATTATTGTTTAATGTAACGATTTTGGCCAATGAGTAATCGATTGAACCATAAGATAATCCTTTAATAAAAACTATATGTATATATAGTTAATTTGATAAAAAGTAAAATATGGTTTGTAACGGGTATAAAAGACTAAATCAAAATGTATCATTTCATCGACCTTGAACAAGAATAAAACTGGTTCCATCTTCTTTCTTTTGGAACGAGAGGAAACGAGATTAGAAAGCCTTTAGTGTAATTAAAACAACTTGTATATTTGTTCTTTTTTATTTGTTTATATTTTTAATATAATTTTACATTGAGATCACGACCTTAAGGCTCACACGAAGACTTTAATGATATAGTAGCCGTATAAAGATTTTTTATTTTATTTTTTTTTTAAGAGTCAATCAGAGAAATGAATTTCAAGATATAATTAGACTATAAAATATAAAAACAATCTATTAGTTATATGTATCGGAGAGTTTTAAAATTAATTTTTTCTACTCAAATGAAGAATAAAGCTCACAAATATGTATATTTGTGTGCGCGTTTTGTATTAAGTAAATCCACAACAAACGTCACTCAAAATAATATGCCAAATCCAATTATGCAATCTACCTTTTAGTTACTACTTACATTATTTGATTGTCTTATCACTCAACAAATATCCGTCCATGTACTTTTTTTTTTACTCTCTTCCTAAAATAATAAAGAATAATGAAGAAAAAAAATTGTAGCACTGATTGAAAACTTGGAAAAAAAAAATTGTTGCTCTCACAAGGAATTTAGAGCTTCTGAGAAAGTAAAATTGAGTGATTCCTCTTCAATCATGCCCTAATAAAATCGAATATAACGAAAATTTGAAAAAACAGAAATCCAATCCATAAAATTCTACTACAGATTAAAAACAAAAACTTTTTGGAATCCATAATAAGGAAAAGAAAAAGAAAGTGGTCCATAAACGTATGGAAAAAAATCTCCTATTACTTCATGTGATGTTGAAGGAAACCTCTCAGAAAATAAAATTTTATTTTTGATCATTTAAGAAAAATATTTATATACTGTAAGCAAATGAAGTTTAATATAAATTGTAAATTTAATATTGTATGTTGTAAGTTCAATAAATTGTATCATTTAAATGTATATATAAATAAATTATAAATATTTGTCATAATTAAATAAACAAAGAGATTCGGGCATTGGCTACTGGGAATTTAAAACAGAAGCAGAATTTTTTTTTGTGGATTCAGTAGGAATTGAGTTTATAATGGACGGATGTATGTTTAAATTACATTTGTATAGTTTTATTGGTTATGTAGTGAGGTTCATTACGGATTTTATGTGGGCTTCTGAAGCAGATGTGATTTCTGTAATGAATCGGAAACTCAAGGAATGTAGGACATGTCGAAGCAGCTAGGAACGAGGAGAAATTTCATTCTCAATTCAGTATTCTATGAACACTCTAGGAATAACCAAGGTCCCCAAGATCTTAAATTAGGACAACATGTCAACGTGGCAATAACATAAAGATCTTTGTTGTGTAAATTGTACTACAAATGAGTGTCAACTATAAAAATTACCATACCAGGTGATTCTCAAACAACGGAAACTTTTCAGATTCCAGTTTCAGACAGAAAAAAAATCCTCTCTCAAAATATTAAAATAAAATTCTGAATAGTCTTGGGTTAGATCTACGAAAAAAAAAACACTACCAAAAAAAAAATTCGAGAGCATGATCTACTGATGAAATTTTAATTTATAATTTTCGTATCTTCGAAAAGATGCCATGACAGTGAAGCCATTAACATCCATGAAAATGAAGTTAGAAAAATCATTCTAAGTTAAATTACAGTCCAATTAATAATTTTAAATTCTTATATCATAAGGCTAACAATAATTAACATTAAAACTTTTGGCAAATTATATATATGTAACTTTGAGAACAAAAGGATACTAGCTATATCATGCCAAGATTTTATTTTTTCTTTATTTTTTTTTTTGTGTTATTTTTTCTTTCCGGTCGACTTGTGCGTAAGGAATGGGAGCGAAGTTGTAGCCAACGTCACGCTAAGAACAAGGCCTGCTAGATTTCAAAGTGCCTAAGTTATTCAAGTTATATATAATAAGTTATTCCTTGTATTTTGAGGTTTTATTTGTCCACGGCAACAGCATTTTTTTCTAAGACATATTTTGAAACATTCTACACCCTGTTCTAAATAGTTAAAAAATAATTTTCGCAAACTTTCAATTAAGAACTAAATAGGGTATTTTTTTCATAAGAGACTTATAGAAAGTAAAATAACTTTTTTTTTTAAATGTAATGTTCCTTTAGGACAAGCCTGACAATAAGAATAAAAGGGCTCATGGCTAGTAGACGAGAGGTAAAACATTGCAATAAAATAAATTCTTTATGTCTAACATATTTTTAAATAATTTTCTACAAGGGCTTGAAAATTGCCCGTCGTTTGAAATTACCTATGTAAGTCATTTTCAAAGGAGAAATCACATTTTCGAAAAATGCCTACTCAAGGTAGGTTTCTACATAAAAAAAATTTTGAGTGGAGAATAATTTAAAAAATTCATAAGATTTCATTATTATTTATAAATAATGGTAGGAGGAACAATGTTTCTGATAAGATTAGAGAAGAAACAAAGATTATAGAAGATGCTAACAGAACTCCACGCAATATAATGCTCCTCTATTATCTTATCAGCTATCGCTTTGTAAACACTCAACTAAGTTTTGCCCGTTGTTCCATCTGAAACAGTTTTATTTAATCTCAGGCGTTGTGGATCATCTTCATTCAGCATCCTTTATCGGAGTGGTTTAATACATCAAATTAGGTCGATAAAAATTCTTCGAAAAGAATCATAAATGCACGAATCTCATCAATATAAAAATTAAATTAAATCCGTAAACCAACATTCATATGACAGTGACAAGTGTAATCGGTCGCCAACCATGTTGGTAATTAGTTGCAGGGGTTGAGATAGACAAATGTAAACGTAATGAATCTAAAAATGAAAAATCTTGGCAAGCAATATGCTCAATAACAACTGCTATTACACATCATTTTTTTTTATTGTGAATTAATAAAAGAAATATTGAATTAATTGGAAGAAAACTCTACCTAATGTAATCCTTAAAATGTTCTCTTGAATTCGTTATAAGATGAAATCATGAAATGATAGAATAAACTCAAAATGAAAAAAACAAAACTAACCGTTTGGATATTATTGAAAGATTTTAAAAGTCTCCCAAAACCGTGAAAGCCAGTTCGGAAAAAGATAAGAATGAAAATTCCAAAATAATTGTGCACTTTTATTTTGAAAAAGTTCAAGTTCTGACATATTTTTTTTTTCGGAACCTTTTTTGAAATATAATATGCAAGGAATTTTCTTATTAGACTTTTCTTATGAGAATTTTCTCGTCAAAAGTTTTATAGCTAAAGTCCTCTCTCGTATAAGGACGATAAGAAACTTTATCCCTAGAACATTGTTGGAATAAGTTCTTCCAAGAACTTGTTGGTTTGGAATTTTATGTATAATTTCATACTTTTTTTTTTATATAGGTAATATTTATATCTAAAAAAAACTTTTTTTTATGTTATGTACGCACTTTGTTAGGCTCGTAGTAATTAAAATATTTTTATTTATCTCTGTGGCATAGTTATTTGAAAACATATATTTGAGTACTTATATTAAAAATGTTCTGTTTAAAACTCCTATTAACAGATGTCCGAAAACCAAGCTAACAGTTTGATTTACATTAACAGAACTTTTGTGAAAATGTTCAAAACATTCTTCTAATAAAAGTTCGAGTTGAACTTTCATGTAAAAGCTCTCGTAAAATGGTTAAGCTGATTTTTTTTTATATAAATATAAATATAAAAACTGA
>NW_027107551.1:291568-332817 GCF_000696795.3 Halyomorpha halys | reverse complement strand
TTACTAAAAAAAATATTTTTATTTTAAATAAATAAAATATAGGAGTGGTTCAGTGTCTCTAAAATCTAATTTGACTAATTGTAAATACACTGAATAAGAATAGGGCCACCTCATAGTTTTAAGAAAATTCGATACATTTTTGAATAAATAAAATTAATTTAAAGTAACTTTTCAGATGAAATTTTAATACAAAAAAAAACTACTTAAAATAATACAATTTTACAGTAGAAATGTAAAACAAATTAAATTAGTCATTAACTGGTGAGGTAGAATCTAATGGAACACAAACTATTTTTTTTTTATTGGTTCAATTGAAAAATTACTCAAATCCTTTATCTTATAATTTGTTGTATTTTAACTAATTATTATTAATTTTCATAACAAAAGTTTGTTTTTCAATTTTTTTCAAGTGAAGTCAAAGAATAAATCAATTTCTTATGTAATATTTTTATAATTTAATCTAAATAAGTACCACCAATGGGTGGTTCCTTCCCAAGATTTTCAAGTGTATATGAAACATACAACATATTTACCTATTGTATTATTTTGTACAGTTGTAAATTACATTAAATAAATAAAAAAAAAATCTAAATAATTGATAATAGTAACCAAAATGGCAAGAAAACGTAATATCTTATTGCTTAATACACATAAAAGGCGGAAATATGTATAAAATATGAAAATATATAGATTATATGAGAGATATACAATTTTCAATTTGGCATGGTTTTTACTCAACGAAACTAGGAGGTCCTAAACTTTTAACTGACCGAATATATTATTTTTTCTTTATACCGATTATTTGATAAAGTTTTCTTTCAAAAGTTCAATATAAGAGTAAAAAAATAATTCATTAACTTTTTTTTTGTAAAACGTATCTGTATTTTAATGGTTTCAATATCATTCAATCGAAACTTTCGTTGAAATCACCAAGTCCTATAGGTTCATAATTTAGGTGAATATAAATTAATATGACATTCACCATTTGGTTTCTTTATGACTGAAATTTATCAATTACAGAAAGAAAAAGAAGGTACATTAAATAAAAAATGTAATGGAATGAAAGACAATTATAGCCTAATGGATGTGAGTTATAATGGTCTATGCGAGTGGATTACTTTTGGAAAGAGTTAATCGAACCGCTGATAATTGTGGGGCGGGCAGGTGGAATGGCATTTCGGATCCTTTCGAATATCCGAATCTCAATAATATCATTACGAAAAAAAAAAGATTATCGAGATTAATATTTAAGTAATGTGAACAACTTGATTAAGACAATTTCATGTGTTGTCCGAGGTTGCAAATTCTATCATGATTTAGTCCAAATGAAGGTAGGAAAACAATTTATTTTTAATTTTCCATTTTTAATATTCGCCGAAATATGAGGATTATTATTCCAAAAGCTGAAATAACAAAACACAACTGTTTTATTCGAGAATTTCATGCGATTTATTTTTTTGTATATTGTTATTATAATTAATATAATCTGTTTGAAATTCACACCGAACCTAATTTTCACTTGTGGTTAAAAGTTTAGGACCGTCAATTCTATTGTGTAAGAAAAGTTTTGTGATGATTAACACATTAACTATAATCCATATGTATATATTTTTTGTTTTATCTCTGTTTTCTATTTTTAAACACATTAAGCAACAAAATAATTAATTGTCTTCCAATTTCACTTGTTAGGTCGATTTATGAAACTGTTAAAAAAGTGAATAAAAATTAGAATTTGTTTATCGAGTTCAGTCAATAATTACTTTTTTGATTTTAACAGCATGAAAACTGTGGAAAGTGCGCTAAACACTACACATTACAAGGACTTAGGGCTCGCTTAAATTTTTAATTTAATAAATAAAAACAACATAGGGATTCTTTGGACTTCATCTCACTAGTTGTAATAATTATTCCTACATCACCAATTAGAGGCTAATTTAATTGTTTTTGTCTATACTACTATACAATTGTAATATTTTAAGTAGTTTTGTAATATTTTAAAGATTCATCTAAAAAATAAATTTTTAATTCGCTTTATTTATTCCAAAATGTTTCGAATTTTCTCAAAACATTGAGGTGGCCTTATTTAGAATTAATCAAATCAGATTATAGAGATATTGAACCATTCCTATATCTAATTTATTTATGATATTTTTTAACAATTATTTTTTACACTAGTATTATATTATTTTAGTGAATTGTTGGCCATTTTCAAATTAATCTTATACAATGCTAAGATTCTAAGGCTAATTAAATTATTTCACTACGTTTAATATTTTACTGTAATTATTTACTCAAAATTTTATTATTTTAAGTAGTTTTGTGATACCGAAAGACTATTTTAAATTCGTTTTATTTATTTTCAAATCTCTAGAATTTTTTTAAAAAGTTTAAATGAATGTTAAAAAGTGTAAATCCTAGTATCCCCCCCATAACACTCCTTATTATATCATGTCTAATATATTCTATATTAGGATGTAAATATATTATATTTTAAACTCTCAAAAATACAACTAATTTTTTACCTCATCAATGCCTAGATTCAAATTCCCTAATAAAAAAAGAAAACAAAAAAAAAATTGATCATTTGCATTTCCAAAAAAAAAAAAAATTCAAAACATTATTCTGGTTAACATATCATTCTTCTAGTGCCATGTTAAATTAATTTAGTCAGGTGTGATTTTCCAGAAACAATATCCGAAAATCAAACATATAACAAAATTATTAACATATACTAAAATTATCCATTATCTTTTTTGCATCTGTATTAATTATTTATAAATAATATTTGTAAACGTTTGAATTCAAATAGCTAATAATAAGTATAAAGATAGATAGAAGCATACATGAAATGAGATTTGGCACATAGTGACAGTGTTATCGACTAACACACCACTTGACAACGCCTCAAGGCTACAAATCCCAAGCCTATATAAACTTTACTTTCCAAGCAGAATAAGTCCTTGTTTTCATCAAAGTATATACACATTCATTGGAAAACATCGTTTTGAAATTTAGGAAAATTTTTAGAAGTTCCCATATATTCTTTTAATTTTTAATAATTTAAAATCCCTTAAATTATAATTTCGAATAATCAATAAGACTTAAAAGAAATGTTCACTTAAAATATGATCTTTTTTTGGTTTCGAATTTTAATTGACCAAATATTACCGTCATTAATGTCTTAAAATTTATATGCGAGAATAAGAAAAAAAAAGTTAACAGACAAATATATTATTAATATAATCATCTGACAATTATTTAATTTACTGGTAAAATATTTCATTAGTCTTTTGATTATTTAAAAAAATATATATAAATAGAAATTATAATAGTAAAGAATTAGAATTCACATTTCATGTATTATTATTTGCTAAATGTTAATATTTAAACTAGTAACATTTTATTAAATTTCAACTTGTGTAAGTTGATATAATATTGAATACCAGTATTTTAAATTGTATATTTTATCAACTAAATTACGTTGAGAAAAATATGTCTTTAACTTGAATATAATATCACAAAATATTGAAAATCATAGAAATACAATTTGGAGACGATTTGATAATGACAATTTGACTTTGCATCCATCACTAATCGACCAGTAAATTAAATAATTGTCAGATGATTCATTCGTTGCAAATTAATTATAAATTATCTATTTTTCTATCTATCAATTAATTTAATATAAAGTAATAGTTTTTCTACAATTTTTTTTTTTTATGCTGCGACTTTTAGTAATCCAAATTTTTCGGGCAGTATTATAAAAAATATTTATCTGTCATTATTTAAATTTTTTTATATTATATATTAACATAAATTAAAGAATATATACATATTTAAACATTTTTAAACCAGTATTTTTGTGAACAGTAGACCTCACGATAAAATTTAGAATTTGATTTCTTTTTTTTAACTTTCAGTGCCACAGAATAATATAATAAAATAAAAATTTAACTCGAGAAATAAATATACTTATACAAGTCGTATTAAATACCTTCAAGGTATATTTATGTCCAATATTCAGAAAAAAGAAAAACTTATATTTGTTCATGAATGAGGAACAAACGGATTTTTCG
The DNA here is from genome assembly GCF_000696795.3 of Halyomorpha halys. Classification (NCBI taxonomy): domain Eukaryota; kingdom Metazoa; phylum Arthropoda; class Insecta; order Hemiptera; family Pentatomidae; genus Halyomorpha; species Halyomorpha halys. The sequence goes on along the minus strand of NW_027107551.1, from coordinate 328,741 downwards.
GATGATAAGGGAACATTAAAATGACAGTCTCCTTGGATCGGAATTAAAAAATAAAAATTCTCTTCCTCGAATAAGAACATTTGTAACACATTTTATGAATGAACAGACAGGTGGAATACCAAAAGGATGAATTGAAATAGAACTCGGTCAACAAAATAATTACAATTAAAAAGAGTCGTATAAGTATCCATTTGTTTAATAAGAGAATTCATCCTCACAGTGAACAGAGGAACTAAAAAATAAATATAAGGAATAATTAGATTTAAATAATTAAGGAAAAGTCATTTATTCAATAAAATGAAAGCAAATTTTTATCAAGTTAAACATTTATAACTTTCCATTAAGATAAAGCGAGATAAGATAAACCACTCCTATTGGTTGTAATAGAAAAAATGTCAGGAGAAACTGATTTAACCGCTTTTATCTGATCGTTTCCTTCTTCTTTTTTTTTCGGTCTTCTACAGCTCCAAGTGGATATCTGACTGGATGAGTCTCAGTATTTTTTTCTTTTGAGTAATTCCAAAAAATATTAAAATTTCTCCAAGACAAAACATTTACTGTTCTGGTCACATGTGGTTACATGACCCTTCTGAGCGATAGACAACACTGATTAAAAATTAGTAAAGTATGACTCGATCACTTTTGATAGCATATGATAAATATCTATTGATGTTTTTTATTATCAGGGATATTCAGAAGTTAGATAGATGAGTTAAAAGTCGCAAAATGAATGAGAGTGGAGGGATGAGAACTCACATTTTTTTTAAAAACGTTTTACTTCTATTTTTTGCTCTAGGGATTTGGTTGAATTGTTTGTTCCTTTCTGGAGGAATTTCGATTTTCAAATTAATTAGATTATTAAAACCTCATTGATATGATTTATGAATCGGAAGTTTTTAAACATCTGTAAACCATTTATTTATAGTTACTCTCACAAGTAAAAGTGTATATATTTAATAACTTTTCTAGAGATAGATTATTTTAAAATTGAGATTTTTTTTTTCTATTTATCAATTCCAAAATTTTTAGTGAAATAGTTTTTAAAAATAGTACAAAGTAAAACTAACAGTTTATGATGCCGAAACGTCAGACAAATTTTTTTTTTTAAAGAATATGAAGAACAGGACTGTACCTCATTCCTTTGTATTCCGTACGATATTTGTTATCCTTATGTTACTCCCTATAAACTCCAGAGCAGGAGAAGAGGATAGAAAGAAAAAAAAAAAGAAAAAAGAAATGGAAAAAGAAAATAGCTTTGGATAATACTTTTTATGTAAATGTGAACATTATAAGGGCGCTCCGGGAATGGTGGGGCATGATATATACCGACACACGCGGTCCTGCCTCCAGCTCTATATCGAAGGAATGACCAAATTACACAACATTATATCACAATGCTAGGCGGGATATTTTTATAAATAATAAAACATATCATGGATAAAGTATCGTGAGCATTCAACAAATAGGTGAGGACTAATTTATGCCATTACCAATCACCACGGCCTTGTTTTACAATGAAATACAATGTAAATTGTAGTTTGTACTTACAACTATATCACTCATTTTTTACTCTTATAGTATCACTAATAGTAGTTCTCAAAATTAAACAAAACGTTTTACCCTATATAATTAGTTGTTTGTAAACATTTCTAGAGTACTGTCAGATTACTAACAACTTCGATTAAGACATTTTATCACGTATCTTTTTTTGACTAAAATATGCCAAAAATACATTTTAAAAAGAATTATAAAATAACATAACAATTAATACATATCACTACTACAAGAGTCTTGACTTGAAATGACTCTGAAAATCGATATAACTATTAAAAAAAAAAAATAATCAGTCTACAAAATAGTCTGATTCTTTTTTATTTATTTATATATGGATGATTTTTTTATCAAAATGATCAGTTGCAACATTAAAATTAAAATGTCTGAAAAAATTATTTTAAACTTAATAAAAAAATAAACCATAAAAAATATCTTAAGAACTTTCAACGATATAAAAAATATTTTCCAGTGAGTTTAAGATGGAGAAATGGACTAACTGGAATAAAAAAATTAAATTTATAATCAATGTTGAAAATTGTAATAGAAGAGTTATTATTTTGTTAATCGCTAGGTGTACTTTAAACTTCGCATAGATACTTCGTTTCATCTGTTACTTCGATTTAAAAAATACTTTAAACAAAAATTTAAAGAAATCTTTGCTATATATAAGCAGATAGATAAAAATAAAAACTATAAAATCTATGCACTAAACACGAATTAATAAATTGTGATACCAACAATAAACTATTATGTATGCAAAATCTAATAATTATGTAATCTCTGTAATATTCTCTAATAATGGTATTGTTATTAGACACAATGAGAGGTCAAGTGAATAAATAAGCCATCTATTTGAATACAATAGTGACCAAGGACTGTTACAATATTTTGAGTAGATTATCATTAATTGTCCTAATCAAAAATGAATAATAATGCCGGGAAATCAATAATACATAATTAGTCTGTACGAGTGCATACACAAGCATGTATACATAATTAATCTAAAGTCAAGAACATAAACACTGTAAATCTGTAATGACATAATCATATAAACATTTTTCGTTACTAAATTATTTATAGCATATTAAACCTTTAGAAGTTGCTTGAAAATGGACAGTGATTCGAAACGTTGATTGGATATTCTTTACTATCGTGTTAAAGATTGAAGGATTTCGATGATTCCAGAAATTTATAAAATGCTAAAAGCTCTTAGATAATGACTATTTTTAAATAAAACCTATTAATTGTTAATCTAAGTCCTACTTAATTTTAATAAACCGATAATTTTCTGGCATCAGGGTTAGCTGAAACCAGCTGCTCTTTAAATTAATTTGAATTTTAAATGTAGTTTTAAAACTTCAAAAATGCGATTTTAATATTAAACGATACTAAATTCTACATTAATTTAAATAATAAATTATTTTTAATAATGGCCTATTTTTTCTCTAAATTATGAAACTTGTTAAATGTAAATTTCATGACTGAGTTATAAATTTATTACATTGTACTTTACATTAAATTAGATATCATTATAATATGGTTTATTGAAATAGTAGACGATAATAATTCGTTAAACTTTCATCCTGAAAAAGATAGAAATAAATTGATATGGATTAAAACCCGGAACTAAATTAATCAAATATTTAAAATTAAAGATTTTATAAGTACTCAGAATTAAATAAGCACGGACTCAAAAATTCAATATTTAAGCTCTATTTTTGAAAAAAGTTAAATTTTATATAAATGAAATTTTATATGATGAATGAATGAATCTTTATTTATTTTTTTAGAGATTAAACATATTGATTTTAAATTTAAGAAACGGTAAAGATCGATTAAGTTATATTTTTAAAACTATACATTCATGGACCCTTAAACACTAAGCGGTTTTATAAATAAGTGTTTAAACTGAATTTAATAAATTAAAAAAATAATTCGAATTTTATAAAATAAATTCTTAAATTAATATATTTACGTTAATATTCTTAAAATGACTTATCATCTATCGTTCATAACTTCAAATCAAGATAGCCTATAGTACGAGAGCCCGTTTTATAATACAAAAAACCAAGCCAATAAAGTTACATCTTCAAATATTTTTAAAAAGTCATTCCTGCCACATTTAACTCAGGAAAGCATTTAAGTCATTCCTAAAATTCCTACTAATTTACGAAGGAATCTAATATTGTAACGAATTAGGTTTTTTTTTCACCTATAGCTCCTATAAAATACATCCTAGTTGTTTTATAACAAACTTAAATGTAGCATTAAATTTGGCGTCGAATGTCTACCATAACTTAATAGTTCCGTAAACTAAAAATTCCAGGTCCCTCACTTAACACGGTAACCTGTTTCTAGTGGTTCTAAAGCGGTTACTAAGCAGGTAATCAGTTTGATAAAATAACGTATTACGAAATGTTATTTTATTTTTAACGGTTTTTCGTATATAAAAGAGTGAGTCCTAGCGAGAAAGTTGAAGAATATTAAATTCTGCGTCGAATGAATAACATAATCTAATAATTTAGTTAAGTGTTAAGTGTTAAACTCCCTGCTCAGTTTGTTTCTTGGACTCTAATCTGTTCTTAAGCACTAAGAAGTCCATGTTTATGACCAAACGACTTAAACTACTTACTAAGTCATTTTACTCGTTCAAAAAATAAATTGATGTTCTTTAGCTTACTTTATTATACTAAAACGGCGAATCCTAGGTTTTAGGGAAAAACTGAAAAAAAAAATCTAAAATTTCGTAATTCATTACTTTGCTAACTAATTATCTGTTTAGGATAGCCATAAATAATTTTAAATGTTAAGTGTAATTTTGAACAAAATTTTTTTTATTTTATTTATTTATTGATATTTACAACAGTATAAAAAAAATACAGCCAGTAAATTTGATCATCATGACATAATGATATGATACAGGATGTAGAGAAACTACCCAGTAGTAGAACTCTAAAAACAGTTTACAATATAAGGTCACGAGGCCATCTTCTTTTCAGGCGCCTTGGAGGATTGCCAGGAATGGAAGAGGAAGCAAGGTTAGAAACGAGTGGGTTTTGAACAAAATTATTAAGTCATTCGACGAAGGATTTAACGCTAACTTTTTAAATACCTTTAAGAGTTGTAAGACTTAATTCTAATTATTTATTTATTTGTTACAATAATATTGAAACAAACGAACCTTTTAACGAAGAGACGAAGTTAATGGGATTTGTTTATCATAAAAGAAATATTAGTAAACACAGATATTTTTAGCTCGATTTAAAAAAAATATATATATCGATATATTTTCGTTATCGTTGCTAGCGAGACGTAACAGACATACAACTCCAGGAGAGACGAGGTTATAAGGTGAGTTTTAAATTTGAGTCAGGTTTTGTTAATGGCAGACTTTGATGGGGAGGGGTAGATCACGATTACTAAGCCACGAAGATGGAGGAACCCATACTTATCCAATTTACACAACTGGACATAATAACAGTGGTGCATCTACCCTCTATCCCAGCAGTTCGGGGAGGTTTCCTACATACATTTACATCTCTTCACGACGGATACATTGTCTGGTAATACAGTTAATCCGTAGATGATATATTTAGGATTACGTATATATATATATAAATCTCAGTACAATCATTGAAGTTAAAATTCACATCAGTTTAAAACCTACTGCTAATTCTCAAGACGCGAAAGCTTCTTATTTCAAGATAATTAAAACTTTAATACAACGTATTGAGTGAAATATTTGACTCGAAACGTAGAATTAACGGCTATATAACGATGAATCATTTCCCATTATTGAATATCGTGTTTGACCTGTTCTGGTATATTTAGGATTTAACTTTTTAGGATTGAATTTGTGTTTAGTGAAGGGAAGAATTGGATAAAGATTAATTACTAGTGGTATCGAAGTCGATTCACTTAGTCTTGTGAGTGAGTGTGTGTGTAAGATATATATAAATATACAGTTTGGTTAATAATTAATAACTTTTTTCAATAAATATTTTATATAATATTTAAAAGTTTTTAAATAGTTTTTATTTATGTACATTATGCAAAACATATATCAATGTCCTATATATTAATAATTTACACTAAATTTAAAAACAAATTTGATTTTAGGAAAAAAAAAAAATAAATTGTTAGATCCGATTTTAATTTCCAAAATTAAATAATTTACATCTATAAAAAATAATTTAACTGACGTATTGTCCAGTTTATATCTATGACAGCTAACTAGGCTTCGAGATTAGAACAAAAATAGAAGAAAAAAAAATTTCTGTCTGAAAAAAAAATTGTTTTTCATAGTGGAAGGGGGTGGGGGCAGCGGTGTACAGGTAAAAATCTAAATAAAAGAGTGGATGGGCCTGGGGGCACGCCCAAACCAGGCAACTCTCTCCAGCCTTTATAAAAAATAAAATAAATCCAAAACCAAATATATTCGGTTTTTTTGTTCATCTTTTTATATGGCTCCAGATAATGAAAAGAAATCCCACGTAACCGAGACCCGAGTTATATTCTTGTTTTCGTCTTTCGTAAACCGTCTTTGGTTGACTGGATTTGTAATTTAAATAATTTTTTAACATATAGATATATATTTATGTATATTGTACGCTTAATTCATAACGTTTCATATAATGCAATCACAATTCTTTTGTACTGGCGTATTGTGAAAAGGGAGGTGAAAAGTTGCTTTTTCTTTTGCGAATGTAAGTATAGTATCAGTTTGGACGAAATAAATGTGTTAAATTATTTTAATACAAGAAAAATGAGCCGAAATGAAGTCTTTGAACTATACAAAATAATGAACCTTTTTTTAATTTTTTTTTAGGTTGTTTTTTTAATGATTTATCAAGACTTACTTTAATGGCATTTTGGTAATTTTATCGCTAAACTTTTAGCGTAGTTTATAATCACTGTTTCATCCAATAAACAAAAATCAATTTTAATTTTTTCTTTTTTCTTTATAATCATTAGCTTAGTGTGGCAGAATGGGCAATATCAATAAAGGTTTAAAAAATAAATAATATTTTATTTTATATTCTAATTTTACTGGTTTTATATAGCAATTGTCTTACTTAATATTATCCATAACTAATAAATATTGGTATTTTTTCTGTCTGATACTGATTCAAATATATGATCCTTACTGGCGCCATACGATTTAACGCCTGTCTCTTACTTGAAATTTTTAGAAAAAAAAAATCACTAAAAATATAAATTATATTTCCATTTTTTAGCTGTCTTACTGTGTTGTTTAGAAGCTAGACTTCTAACCAAATAAAAATTCATGAATTCAAAAACCGGCCACTAAATTAAAAAGAAAAAACTGGAAGAACCTCACCATAGTGTCTGATACTGTTGCCTTTACTCTAAATGTATTTTTAAAAGCTGTGTCTGAAATGTTCTAGTCAAAAATCGAGTATACTGGATCAAAATTGTGTGTGATAATAATGAAATAAACCACTCTCAAACGATCATCATAATAAATCATTAATCTACTTGGTTGAATTTAATACCAATTCAATGAACATCTCTTGCTATGAATAAAATTATTACGTTTTGTCAATTAAACTCAGCTGTTCTAATTCTAAAGTGAGGCCTTCCTTCAGTGGAATATCTCGACAATGTTTTTTTTTTGTTTTTTTTTCTTGTCGTCACTGAGATCTGTTCTTGATGGACCGCTTGTCGAAATTAGTCCTGATCCACAGAGTCATCTCCGCCAATTGTTTTTCTTCCAGTGGCTCCAGACATCATTGGTTTCACCCTGACCTTAGATTGTTCTCTATTAGCTGGGATATAGGCTTTGCCTGCTGAAGAGATGAACTGGTTCCAATACCGCTTTCTCTAATCAGACACAACTTTGTCGAAAATCAAAATTAGGTTTACCTGCATCATTGCCCAGATGTTCTAAGCGTAATTTACTAACATTTATTTGTTATATTATTAACTTAGAATATGAATGTTATTGGAGAATGAGGTAATATGGAAACCGCTTTTAATATCCTTCGATATTTTGGTTCGATACAGCTTCCAAGTAATTTACGATAAAACTACAATTATACTGGATTAATGTTCTTTTATAAGGCACCTGCTGAGCCAAAACAAATTTCGACATTGATTTTTAATTTTTCTAACAATATACTGTGGACGATTTTTTTTTTTTTTTTTACATCCATTCAGATTTTTTTTATATAAATTCAGATTTTTTTTTTAATATAAATTCAGTTAAGCATGTACTTGTATTATTTCAAATATTACTTTTAATTGTAAAACAACTTTGATGGCAAAATATTGCAATCCAATAGTACATCAAGCACAATTGAAAGGATATATTTTCTTTAGATTATAAAAAATTAAGTAGTAAGATAATAATTTTGTAATATGGACTTTCCTTTGTTTTTTGTTTTTATTGGTGGATAAATGAATTTTATTTTACTTAAGAGGTATGTAATCATATTTCCCTCACCTAAAGTCTACATCCCAACTTTGATTTATCGTACTTAATAAAGAATTATGATCTTGCATTACCTAAAAACTGAAAAATGACCTTCAATATACTTACAAAGTTAGTTTGGGAATACATCCAGGCCATAAATTTATATTACATTACATAACAGTCCAACAGTAGAACCATATTCACCGAAAACAAAATGGGGTTCCAAATTACTACCTTCTCGTCACTATATAAATATTATATTTGTGATTTATCATCACACAAAAATAGTAAAAAAATCCTAGTCTCTCAAAAACATATAATTTTGTATGACGGAATGAACTCCTAATGTGAACAAAGAGCGCTTTTTAAAAATAATTTAAGATAAAGATAACACTTTTCACCAATGATTTATTAATCTGAAATTAAAGAAAAGATTCGGTGCCCATTTTTAAAATCCTGCCTCTAAGAGTATAATTTATGTTTCCGTCAACAAGCGCCATTATAATTATATCCTGATGGTTAGAATAAATATATATGAATTTGAAGCCTATTTGTTAAAAATAAATATATATTTTTAATTATACATCCCTATATACCTCACTAATTGGGCTGTTATTAACTCGGCCATTTCCAGGACAGCGGTGCCAATTAATGGTCAGCTCAATTAACCTTCTTTTATTCACAACCGCACAATAATTGCGTTAAGAATAGTAATTTTTAAAAGATCTAGAATCAAAATAACGATAAGATTAGCATTAATTTTTTGTGTCAGTTTATTAAAAAATTCAAATATTTATTCTCCTTCAACGAGTATAGTGAATGGCATGGTATCAGTGAATAATTTTTCGTATTATAAACTCCTTAATCACAATCCCCATCTTAAAGAATTGTGTCAAAATTGCAATATTAAAAAATAATGATAACATCTCATAACCGTTTTTCGTAAATCTACAACATCCTGCTCTTAAGAATGCTGAGCATCCAAGATCTATGAAACTATTCGATTCCTCCCAGATCCAAAAGAAATACAGTGTCTACCTAATTATGACAAAAATATATTTTTTTTTTTAATTTTTCATATAATAAAATTGAAATTCTTAGCGTGAATTAGCTTCCAATTCTATTGCAGATAATCTTATAATGCTTCATGAAAGAAGTAAGCGCGATGTAAATTTAAAAAAAAAATAATAGTAAGTAGTTTGATAATTTTTTTTTTAAGAATGGGGAGGCAGAAGGAGGTGGTTAGAGAAGAAAACACTGATAGGTGAAACTTATTATTATTGTGTGCCAATGGTTCGGTCAGAGTTTTATGCCTTCAAAACGGCAGTTATTGCACAGGGAGATGGTCTGAGTCAGTCTTTAGTAAACTTTTCTATAAATCAAATCACATAATTTCACATTTTCGTTTTTGTTTTAGTGGTACTGTAGCGTAGAGTGTTGATTATTAATTTTCTTAAACATTCATAATTTTCATTAAACGAGTTAAAAAAAAAATGAAAATAAAATATTTTGATATCATGACTAAAATCTGATAATTACTTTTAAAATTTCAATGGTATAATAATAATTTACATTTTTTTAATATTTAGATTCTATATCATCATATCATTAAATTTTAAATTAATTCTTTCAATCTTTAAAATTTATTATCATTATTCAAGTTATAATTAATCGAAACATAGTCACTCTATTCTTTGCAGAATTATCATTTAAACACTGTGGAGAAAGACTTGATTCTTAAAAGATTTGTATTTATAACGGAGTTATTTTTAGATTCGTTAGGCCAGTTTAAAATCAAATAAATATGTAAAATCTTTAGATGTGATTTAGTATTTTATTTTACGGTAAAGTATCTATTTCGTTGCTAAGGATGATAAATCAATATTTTGAACTAGAAAAAATCAATAAATTGTTTATTTTTATATTTGAAAAATTTAAATTTCTTTTTTTGATATAATCAAGAATCTTTTGATCGAGAAAATCTTTAAGAATAACTTTAATAATAGAAAGTTGAAGATTCACCTCAACCCTTTCGCTGATAATAGGTGATAATCAGGTGAAGTGCTCTCCTTACACATTTATTCAGGTAGGAAAGCGTGAAGCCCCTTGGATTGGTACAAAAAGACAATACTAGAGCCGTTAATGTGTTAGGGGAGCATGTGTTGAAACATCTGCTGTGTCTCGTAAGCTCCTATTTTTCATCCGGCTAGTGGCCTACGAAACTCGAGAGTACGAATGCTTGAATGACACCAATATATAAAAAAAATAACCAGCATATATTTATAATAAATAAGAAATATATAAAATAAATGTCAACTATGTGTCATGTATTCTCTAAGTCCATAACGTGGCATTCATTGACCATGAAACACATTGAAAAAAAAATTAATAGGAATATTGCAATAAAAAAAAAAAATCTCTAAAAATGAAAATTAAATTTTAAAAAATCTAAAATAACTTTATTATATTAGAATATAAATATTTAAGTAGATGTTGAATTGGAGGAATGCGGTGTGTTTTGAAGCTTCCTCGTACAAGGCGTTTCTCTGAACTTAAAAATAGTTTCTATTTATACTCTGACGCCGTAGAATAGCGTTACTAAAATTGTGTGACGGGTACAATAGAATTCTATAATTAAATAAGGCGAAGATCTCCCTTAGTTATTTCAGAAGGCATATATTCTTTTATATTAATTTTCTTATATTTCAACACTTCTAGTAAGGACGAAAAAAAAATTAATAAGGCGAACTATTATTTAAATAAAGGAATTTCCATAATAATAATAATAAAAAAGATATTATCCGATCGATCGTCATAATTAATTAAGAGATGGGAGTTAGTTCATTTTTTCTCAAAAAAATAATTAATAAAGGGGATCCACTTATTTAGTAATTTGAGAAACAGGCATTGTACGATCACAATTCATGAATGCTTATCAAATGATCGATGTTACGGAAAGATAACTAATATACGAATTCGTTTCAATCATCGATCGGAGAAATATAGACTTTATGTTAGGTAAACATTAGAAGGCTAATTGTGAGAACATGTAATATTCAGAATAACGATTCATCAATTGGGGCAAGAACGATTCCGAAATTATCTTCATGTCAGATTTTTCCGGTCCCTCCGCTCTTTTGTATGAGCTATTCCCTCAGAGATTTATTTCTCAAGACGACCAGTGCCTATTCATATGAATATTACGGCTTCATGTTGTGCCGGCAGACAAGGTTTCCCCTTGTGTAAGCCCCATGTCGGAAACTGCGTGCGGCCATACTTGGGAGCATTCTAGCGAGACGTATATACAAGGCAATAAATCACGGTGGGCTGGAGAGGGGGTGGATGTAGCAAATATTCAATATAATTGGACGGGGGTGGCCGGGGGGTGGAGCCATCAATAACTTGCGGGCCTAGTGGCAGAATATTATCTCTGCCCAGGAAACCCCAATCGGCAAAACGACCAGCCAACCGGAACCTGGAGGATTTGTCTCACCACATATCCCCGGCCGCCTTCTTTTTTTTTTTTTACTTTTTTATCAGTTCCCATTTATCACTGCTCCTTCTTGGAGTGGGATTCCGAAGGCTCAAGTAAGAGGAAGATACTGCCCATCGAATAGGCCTTCGATGGGCATAGGTCATCCCCTATATCCCGTACCAACAAGCTACCTGAGATGTCGCTACAATCTGGAATTACTCATTAGTTGCTTGTTCATCGTTTGAATATTTCCAAGGGAACAACACTAAATATTTTATATATTACTTCCAGAAATGTAATTAAATCAACTAATAAGAGCGCTCCAGATTAAAATAGAGATATTTTAAAACTCAATAACCACGTTAGTTTAATTACTGTCATTCCTTGACCACTTAAAATTTGTTACTCCTATAGTAAAAGGTGAAGTAAAAACAATTACAGAATTTGATACAAATGTATAAGTTTTATTTTAGGGATTATATAGAAGACAATATTAATGATAGATTACCAAGTAATCAGAAAAAAAAAACTACTACAGTACAAAACACAGGTATTAAATTCAGTGAACTAACAAGGAATTTCGTATCTTTGCTTCTAAACAGATCATTATGTTTTGGAAAGAAGGGAAAATAATGGAGATATCAAGGCAACGATAAGTTATATAGCTACACAGACGAGTCGGTAGTAAAGCCTATTATATATATATGTATCAATGATTAACCGTATTGTTCAAAATATGAAGGAGATAATCGGGGTTTTGGTTAAGAGAAACAAAAAATAGTAAACAACTATTTATTTGCTGATGTTTCGCCCCACTTTACAGGACTTCATCAGGATAAAAAAAATCTAAAATATGTTGACAAAATTGAATAATATGATGTCTCAATTATTAGATATAATAAAATATTGTTTATGTTATTACTTATATATATAAACTTATTATTGTAGATCTTATTTTAACTTCTTTTTGTTCATTTTTTAATATTTTTTTCACTTATATTAAAAAATTTTCAACCCCACTTTAGTTTACTTCTTTGCATCTGATTATCCTACATTATCAACTTTTCTAGTTTCTTTGTATCTTTTTTAGCTTTGATGAAGCCATCAGTCAGCTTGTAAATAGTTGTTAACTATTTTTATATCCCTAATTGCAACTTTGTAAAATATAAATTACAATTGTAAATATGTAATTGTAAATTTGTAACTTGTAATTGTAATGTAATGTAACTTATAATTGTAATTGTTAATTTGTAACTTTCTCAATTTGTAATTTTATGTAACTTTCTCACTTTGTAACTTTGTTAATATGTCAATTGTTATCAACTAACTTTGTAAATTGAGTGTAAATGGTCCTAGTAGTGGAAACACTTAAATAAATAACTATTTTTTGTTCCTTTTAATCACGCCTCCTACCATCTCTTTCATATTTTTAATTCCAATTTATATGCTTTACGGGATAGTAAGTAGTAAGCCACGAATAATAATCACATATTTTAAACTATACAGCCCAACGTTTTTTTAAATTGATAGAATAACAGTTTTTAAATTTGATAAATTTTAATTTTGGATCAGTAATGTTATCCACTGTAAAAAATGAATGTAGAAATTACGGATGAACATTCTAAGAAAGAAAACTATAGATTTATTTGTTAAGTAAAGTGGCCCATTGTTGCAGGAACCCTTTGAACAGCTGATGACGTCGGTAAGGGAGGAGTGAATAGTACCATTTGTTAGCTGTAATGAGTCGGATTCTTTCTTCCTTAGCCGTTGGACTTTTCGGCGAGTCATCTTCGACCTTCCTTCACCCGTTTCGAGACCACTGCCACTCAATCTATTTATAATTATATTTTGGAACCGAGGACATTGTATTTTCTCTAGCGGCTGTCATTCCTTGTCATAAGTTGAAAGTCATAGTGTCTGGAAAATTTAAGAGTACTAAATAGTTTAAAATCCGACATAATTTATTTCTATTAAGTCGAGAAGGAATTGTAATATTTAAGAAAGTTTTTACAAACATTATAGAGGTTACGATATTCCAAGATGAGACGACAAGGGAGTGAGGCGTACTCGGCAAAAACATCTCCAGCGTTTGCTAGGATCCTTTCTCATTTGAATAAATACAACTTCTGAACAATTTACAAAACTCATTGATTGTTACAAGGAATTCCAAGAGGGGTGGCGGAAGAATGCCAAATTAATACAAATATCCACAGCCCTTTGTATCTAGGGGTGCGGATGAGGGGGAACTTGAGTGATGAATTCCTTCTCGCCTACGCCATGTATCGAACCCATCTTAAGAAAACACAAACAAATATGTAATAACAGAGCTTCCCTAACAAGGGTATTCCAAGTATCTCTCTAAATGAACAAGAGGAGAGAATGTAATCAAATACTCGAGAATATACAATGGCTAAGCAATAGATTTCAAGTTTTACTACTTCTTGTACAGATAGGTGCCTAGTTGAATACATTAAAGTCGTTAAAATCAAATTATTTTATTATTTAAAAAAACATGTTAATAAACAATTAAACCTATAATAATGCTAAGCGCCCAAGAACATTTCTCAGAATCCTGCAATAACACTTTTTTAAAGAAATATACTTCCAGTATTGGAATATAACGGTAACAATTTCAAATAAATTGAAAATAGAATTTAATTCAAAATTATATGTCAATAAAACTTAGTCTTGTTTGAAGTAATGTTATACGATTAAAAAGAATGGATTGTGCTAGAGGAAAAACGCAGGACAAGTACGAACTCTTATAAATATTTGGGTCTATGAAACGATTGTCCGGTTCTCAACAAAGAAGAAAAAAATTATATTTTGTGATTTTTTTTTTTTGATTTTATGATATTGCAAGATATATTTGTTGCTGATTATAAAACGATCTCTCAAAAACTATCCAAGGTGATTAAGACTTAATTGCACTATCGTAACTGGTTTACTAATTGAGAAAAGTTAAGTATATGTTTTTATAAATCAAACTTCACTTCTGAATATTATTACCAGTCTCCTTTTTGAGCTAAAGGAAATTCACTTCTAGAAAAATTTTTGAGTGTAAATGTGACTGGAGACTATATTATTTTATTTATTTATTTTTCATACAGATAGTTTGATTATGTTCATTTTGTTTATTCTTCTGTTTGTATATATTTTAAGAGACTTTTTTTTATTTATTTAATTTATTTTATTTTATTTTAGTATGTATGAGAACATTCATCACTATTTATTAATTGTAATATCTGTCAATAAATAAAAAGTATTAGTAGTTAAAAAAAAAACTTTTACATTTAATATTCTCTAATTTCGTATAAATGAAGTCGAGATTTATTTTAGGATTGGTCTAGGTTTGTCAAAAAGTATAATGTGCAATTAGAATTGGGATTTTTAGGGATTAAAAATTCATTCGTTTACGAAAAACAAAACATTGCCTTATTTTTCCAGTTGGGGCCTACAAATACCCAAATAAAATAGGTCTTTAGGTACTTCTTCCTATTAAACAAAAAAACGTAACCTATTTAATAACAAATATTCAACTTAAATTTCCTACTGTCCTGAGAGGAATCGGATCATATGAACTTTTGTAGTTGCTTATGAGTCCTACTATCACATAAAAAAAAATAATAATAATTTAAGTATGCAAAACAACACGAATCCACACCACACCTTTTGGAAACTCGGAAGCCAAATCTAGAGCAATCTCTAAAGAAATATGAAATTCATTCGAAAGGAATCAAACCTTGTTATATGTAGAAGTTTTTCTAAAATTGGGCTATCTTTCACCCAACAAAGAGCTCTGAGCAAAATATTCATAAGGAAAGTGAGTTTAAAAAAAAAACTATCCGTCGGTAATGGCTATTATGATAGAATAAAACGAAAGGAACAACTTCTTTCTAAGTGAGCAATACAAACTTTTAGAAGAATAAATATTTATATATAATAAAGAATATTAGGTTTACGATGGTAAGATACCAAAATAATTTCTAAGGCTTCAATTGTTCCTCGTCTTAAGAATAATACTTTATGAAACCTACATTTCTACAACCCATAAAGGATTTTGACAAAGCACTAAAGACGTATACATGCCAATTAAAATTTAAATTTTTTTTACGTATCTACAGTTCTTTTAATCGATTTTTTTTCTCTAATATCTTTCATATTCCTCTATTTGACCGTAATTGTAATTTACCCACTTGATGACATATGATTTTGTTTTTATATTTACGTAAATCCTTCAAAACCCTTTTTTGGGTAAATCTCGAATATTGAATTATTAAACAACTAAACAGGCTATGCAAGTGAAACACGTATCAATTATCGATTATTTTCCATTTTATTTTCTTCAAAACAATTTCCTGGATCCTATAGAATTTTCTTGGTGGTTATTATGTAGAATAAGTAAATTTACGTATTTGTTTATTGTTTAAATGTAATACTATAACATCTTCTCCATATAAAAAAAGAAGAAAAATGAAGGCGACGAATTAAAATCATTAAGATCTTTTCTAGATCTAGAGATAATATTTGTTGAGAATAATTTCAAGAAGATTGGATACAATTTCACGAAGATTGTTTTTATATTGATAAGTCAGATCAATATTTTGATCTTTGTGAGACCAAAAAACGTTTGGGCCACTATTAATAATGTATATGGAGGTACCCAAATGTTTGACTATCCGCCATCTTTGTTACTATTAATTAGTAATTTTTATTTAAAAAAAGAATATAATTAATAGTTTTATATGACTGAAAAAGTTTGTTTTTGATTGTATTTTTTGTTGCACTAATGTATTCGTAGTTCCCCGACCTTCCCCATTATTGAATTTAGATGGAGTTCCACTATAAACTCCAACGTTTCAACAATATAGAAACAGGACATATCAAATTTTCAGTGTTGAGCCAGGGATTTCGATATAAACAAATGAAAAAAAAGAATTATTTTCTCCAATGTTATAAAAAGTGAAGACTTGATTTTTAAAATCCCTGCTTAATTGATAGGAATAAGTTTTATCTGAGGGACGCAGGCCTGGGAGAGAAGGGGACCAGTGATTTATTGCTTGGCTATATTTATAGAGGGAGAGCCGTTGGGGAGATTAGTAAGTAACCCCTAGTAATGACTAGAGCCGCTTAGGGCTTTCATTATTCAAATTTATTCCGCATCAAGTGTTGTCCAGGCCAGAACTGAAACTACTATGACAATGACCCTTACAGGATTACATCTGCCACCCACCAGTCTTTTATCCTCTTAGCGAAACGCTTAATCAGTAGGACCGTCTGTGTCAAAGGTTTCCTAGGCTAACAGAGCTAATTATCTGTTTAATTTTTTTTTATAAAAATCAATCATCCGACTACTTGAAAAAAGAAACGGAACCATAACAAATTAAAGAGAGATAAATTGGAACCGAAAAATTTGACGTTTATGGCCGCATTCTTAAGATTTATTCTGTCACAGAGGGAGGGCAAGGATCTGGTCGTAAATCCGAGGGGGAAAAGGTGCCTAGTGCTTCCGTCATAAAACTTTTGGGCCGATTGTCGAGGCCTGTAAACCTGAACAAAGGGGACGTTAAGGAATCAAGCATAAACACTGAAGAAGCAAAGGACGATAAAGACTGAACATCAACCACAACAGAGAAATGAATTAGGTATAAAGTGAATCATCAATCTAACCAACCAGATTGCGTTATAAGTAGATAACCAGATAGCTTAGAAGTAATCCAGTACTATTAAAAAAAATATATAATACTAATTTACCGCCTCGTTCCGTACCTGAGTTTTGTAGATACCAACCCAGGGAATCAAATCATCTGAAGGAATGTTACTCTGAAGTGAATAACACTAAAGAATCATGATACACTTGATGCCAGTCAATTCTTTAGTCATGAGAGTCATAGAAGTGTGAGTGAGATTTAAAAAAAAAAAAGAAAATTATATATATAATTTTTAATATTTGGCTCTATTAATTTATAAGTGACCATATACTTCAAGAAAAGTATTATGTATTCTTTAAACTTTAAGCAAAAATAATTATTTTATTTATTTTTTTGTCGTAAAAGACAATATTAGCTTAAATTATTTACTTGTTTTTCTTTTGGACGATTGGTAAAGAACTTTTTGTATAGTTATGTTTATTGAAATTTAATAAAATACATTTTTTCCATAAATTAGTGTGATAATTTATTTATTAAAAAAAAAAAAAAAAGCTTGCCGGAAAAATCCTAAGGTTTGAAAATTGTCGTTCTTTCTTTCAAGAAAAAAACTATTTTATAATACAAATAATAAGATATAAATAATTATCAAAGAAGCGTTGAAATGAATCGTTTCACCTCAAGGAGTGAATTGTCGGACTCTGTTTAGTTAAGAATCGAACTTTGCAGCAAAAACTGTCTCTTTTAATTTAAAGAAAATTTTTTATATTTGTGACAATAATAGATTGTTTTTAGCCATACTAGACTAATAAGGAGAAAACATAAAGTAATTATATATAGATGTTTAATCAGGTAATTGTTGAAAAAAAAAATACTAGGAAATTTTTATATATTGTATTTGAGAATTAGTTTTAGAGACCTAAAGATGAGGTGACAACCCCGAAATGTTGTTATCATTTATTAATGATAATATTAATAACTATAGATAGTTGAAACAAGGAAGAGAATAAGAACTTTAAGAATTTATAAATTTAAATTAAAGTGAACCGTCTCTAAGCAACTAAAAAGCGACTGAACCTTTTCAGTCCATCGACTAAGGGTCGATTTAGCAAATAAACAAATGAGTTTTTGTCTATTTTTTTCTCTTTTTCTTTTCTTTTGTTTATTATAAAAAAAAAAAAGATTTTTTTCTTCGAGGTTGGTTTACATCGCTCTGTTCCCCCCACTGGCCACAGCAGAGAACCGAGGACAATGGCGAGGGTGTATATTTACATGTGATTGTAGCTGAAATGATAATGAGCTGGCTGCGAGCCCGACACGGAGGGGGTGTAAGATGGATGGAGATGGATATCCCTAACAACCCCTAGCAGAAACTTCAGTCTACCAGAAAGATCCTGAAAGCTTTCGTCTTCCCCTCCTTTATCATGGTTTATCCTCCACCCAGAGGCTATTCTAGTAATGAACTATTGGGTATTTTGTTGATATCCACACATGCATTAAGAATATTATAATAATTGATGTATCTTTTGCATAGCACTTCCCGACCAATAACAGAACTGCGATTATGTATAATGTTCAGAAAACATCTTAAACATTTTAAAACCAGAATTGATGGTAGTGAAATGGAGTAGGTGATTTTACTCTATGTTTGATTAGTTGACATATGACTGGTGTACCAGTATACACTTGGCAAGTGGGTAATATTAGAACTAAAGACAATGGTCAGATTCCTCACAGAAAATCAGGAAATTTTTTATTTCTTAAGCATGTCAAGTTTGTTGTTGAATAGGAAGGGATACCTACAAAAATATTTACTTTAGGTGATTACAAATTGCAGCGTAGTAAACTAGATAAAATTATCTTTAAAAACAAGTAGCATGCCCAGTATTCTATTATATAAGACCATTTTATAGCGACTAAATAACGAAAAATAATAAAAATACATTAAAAAGTATCAGAGAATAAAACTAGTTTTTTTAACGAATAAAGTTCAATACCTTATAAAGATAAAATATTATTTTGAGATCATAAAAAAATACTAAGAAGTTATATTTAAAGTTCTGAATTTTTACCATGAATATAAACATAGCTTTCGATTCCCTTAACACTAATTGCCAAACAGAATCGTTCTTATAAATAAAATTAATACATAAAGCAGTGGTCGCATAATTAGTTTCTAGAAATAAAAGTATGTTTAAGTAAGTTTAGTTTTAGTTAAAGCAGTAGCATTAATGCTAAAATCATGCTGTAATTTATGATATCGTTATGAACCTTGATACTAAGTTAATGTGGGAATTATTTCGACGCATTAAAGAAATTATGTCAGTTATTTTATTTGCACATGGGAATAATCTAGTATTTTTGTTGAAGTAAAACAACAAATTTGCAGCACTACATATAAGTACATTAGAAAATAAGATATACATTTAGTTTTTGACTGCCTTCAACTTAATTTACATTCCGCACGGTGTTCTTCCGAGTCGGCTAAAATATAAATGTCCGTTGGATTTTTACTTTAAAGAATTATTAACAGGATAAATATGCTTTCTCTTTAATAAAAACTTTATAAATATTAATAACTTGGATAATCGTATTTATAGAAGGTGATATAATCTGGAGGAAAAATTACAGCGCGAGCTGTTGGAATGAAGCAAATCGGCTGATAATATTTGCAACGGCTTGAATTGTATTCCTCTTCGGACCCTGGCGGAAATCCGTCAAGAACGGATGACAGCCGGCACGAAGCTCCACTTTAATCGGATACTATATGATAAAGGGGAAAGAAATAAGTCGGATAGATGACTTAGAAGTAGCAAAAACAACTTCCCCTCCACCTGACACCCCCAACATATGTACGCGGACCAAAGAATGCAGCAACACATTTTACTTTACAATGTATACCACTTTTTCCTACAGCCGACTGCTCCTTGGACGTCCCGCCCATTTCATCTCGGACAAAATAATTTCAATTTCTTTTTGTGAGCTCGTGCCAGTACCGCCTGCATCGGACTTGATGGGGAATGGCTGGCATTCCATTGAATTAACACCTTCACGCATTAATATGTAGTTTATGCAAATGAGGATGGCGTGTGTGTCTCCTATCAAGGTACCAGATACAAACAGTTCACAAAAGTATAATTATTACTGCTGTAGCTTCAATTGTTCATTTTACAACAAGAATTCACAATTTAAAATAAATAATGCATAAGTTTTAAATTTTAACAAAGTAAATAAGTAAGCTCTGGTGAAAACTACTACATATCCAGTAGCTCTCTAAGTTTACAACACAAAATAAAGCTATGCAATGTTTTAATGCCAAACAACACTACACATGAATCAATTATCTTTGTGTCATAAAAAAAATATATATCAACAAACAACAAAGTAATATAAATAAAAAAACAAAAAAAAAAAAACATGGCAGGTGAACTCCTAGAATTTTTGCATATCATACATTAAAATAAATCTAAAAATGTCCGGTCTTAAAGTTTTGTTCTTAAGGATGAAGCATTGTATTCCTGACATTTTTAGAATATTCATAAATATTAATAAAACGAAAAATAGTTACTAACAAAGCTTCTTAGTAAAGATAGTGCAATTCACGTTTCTATAATATTCAAATAATTCAGAGCTCTGTGTTTCAAGTATAAAATGTATGAAACATAAAAAAATATTAGACTACATACTTCGGAACACAGTTATAAAATCTACCCCCTCAAAATCTCGACCAGTTATATCGACTATTCACCAATTTGAAGACCTGTATGCACCCGCCGATATTTTAAACTATCATAAATGCAAATGACAAGTAATAGAAAGCCGATCCGAACAGCAATAATATACCCCTCGTGGCTTTATGGAAATGGAAAAGCATTACATGCAGGGGGATGCACAAATAAAAATATTGATTCTGGTAGTAGAGATTGAAGGAATGCACGCAGGGTCGTATATTGTTCTAGCTGGTTAGAATGAGGGAGGATGAGCTCGGTGGGAGGGTGATAAAATGGTGTATTTTATGAGGGTTGGGGGGGGGGGATTACCACGGCTGGCAGATAAAGACCATCATCTAGCGACTTACCGTCAGGTGTTGGAACAGCCAGGCTCTGAGGATATTGGTGGCTACCTTCGGAAATATTCCTCGCTTTTTTTGGTTCTTTTTCCCGTTCGTATCGTCGTCTTCTTCTCCGGTTCCTTCACCGCTACCGATACTGGCATTACTCGCATCACCTGTAACAAATAAGAAAAGAAAGAGTCGGTATTAATACAGCATTGGAAAACATTATAAGTATAAACATAATATTATTATTCCTTTTTGTTTGGGTTCTTAAATTCCTGATGATTATTATAGACTTGACTGAATAGCTAAACCGCAGTGTCACATATTTGCAGTTCGCTCTATTTTCACAAGTACTATATTTTAAGTTTCAGAGACGAACCTGCAATAATTATTATTCCATACATCGGTCCTGTCAACTAGCGCAATTTATCCCGTTTTCGGAAGGTGTGAAAGAGATATAAAAGTCAGATCTCCTTGAAAGGGGTTATTTAGATAAAGTGGAATGATACTGTTGAAGTTACAAGGATTGGGCGGGTCTGAATAAGGATTAGGAGGGTGAAGGATAATAGGTTTAGCAGTGGGCGGTCTTTGAGGGGTGCCTTCTAAATGAGTCATATGCAAACAGTCTGACGGGGTAGTTCCATTATCCAGAGATAATGGTAATGACACAAGTCCCGTAGAACAAACCTTTCATTTTATCAACTGGCGACCCCTGGCCAGATCCAGCCATTATGGAAATAGGCGAACTGCCTAAGCAACCACTGATAACGCCCTGACCCTCGGGATCTGCAGGCAAATTACCCAACTTTATCCTGACTAACAGTGGGGTCCCAGCACACTCACTCTAATCTCCCGTTGACATTTATCCACACCTCTGGTCCCCACTAACGAACAACATGTCAGCAAAATATATTTCCCTAAAAAGGAATGGAACGCTTGAATCTTCCAGGGACAAACTACATTGCAATCCATGAGTTATTTGGATTGATTCAAAATTGAAATTATTTGGAAGAAAAAAACAAAAAAGAAGCTACATCAATCATACGCAGTAATATCAAGCCATATTTATCAAGGGAGACTTCCCTTAGCAAGACCCACAATATTGATGTTATCACCAAAAGTGTCAGTTCTCAAAAATTAGAATGCAAAGTACGGGATTCCAGATATTGCGTATAATTAATTAATCATTACCAATACTTAAATTATTCGTATTAAGCTTAAAACATTACCTATTTTTCGTTTTTCTCCTCCACATATTGAATTAAACCTCTCAAGCAATAACTAATGTTTAAACTTTTATTTTAACTGTTTTCATGATAATTTAGCTTAAAGATAAAAAAAATCTATGATTTTCTATTCTGTACAAAAATTGACAAAAAAAAGGTGATATTTTACACAATTATTACACCTTTCTGCCAAATTTGAAACAATTGTCTTTTTTAGTTTAAATCTATGTTTACAAACAACATATTTGTTTTAATTCAAGGAATAATTTTAACTAACTAATTTCATAGAGTTTTCGGATACTGGTTATTAACGGGGAAAAGCAAATTTTATGATGTTTTAGAATTTCGTTTGTCATGTTGGCTGAGGGGGTATGAAATATTTTCTTGTAAACCACTCCTTCATAGTAAATGTACCACTCCTTTATTGTACTATTTTCTGTTGGTAATAGTTCCCACCATGAACACGAGCATTGTTGCAACGCATTATTTCCAAATTCTTTTCTTCCAAATGTAACAACAAAGGATGTTTAAATGCTAATAAGGATGAAATCGATCGCTATCGGAGACATTTCATTGTTTCGCAAAGATCTCATGGATCTGTCGAACCAGCTGACTGGGCCCAACAGTAGAGGCATCCGCAAGAGTACATAATTTTTCCCTAAGCGGGAAGGTGCGCGGGTAGATGTTTGTTTATGGGGCCATTAGGGTCACGGTTGAACCGGCTTGGATTTATCCCCTCCCCCCAGGTTTACATGGGGTTCCTCCCTATTTCCTACCCCTCATGATCCCGGATTCGCCCTGTTTCCTCTGTCCCGGCAATGCTCCGTCTTGAGGTGGGATACCTGGCTTATTTACACTACACACATCACCATAGCTTATTTTTTTTTATAAAGACCTTACCGAAAAGTGATCTTTATGTTATAAAACACGTTCTGCGAAGAATTATTGTTTAAGCTATTATGTCAAGAACTTCCCGATTATCTTGTTACAGCAAATGTTTAATCACTTGCGCTGAGTGCGATATGTGTATACTCACCAAATGGGAATAGACAGCGGTACGTGAGAGGAGAGTATCGATTCCCAATTTGGGCGAGTGGCTGGTCAGTAATGGAGCCCATTATGTTCCGCTCCCATTGTCGCCTAGCCGCTGGCTAATTAACTCGACTCCTCTGCCCAATTGTTACTTCACTTTCTTATTGCTACGGCCTCAGTTGTATAAATAGATATTAGAGGATTAAATGGTTGGAAATGCTCTCCCTGTAGTGATGTTGGTCGAGGTATATAAAAAGAAAAAGCTACATAGAAACTATAAGAAGGAGGCCTGGATCACTGATCAATAAATTTCTACAAATTTTCATGAGCCACAAATTCATGTGTTGTATCGACGCCGCAGTAGGTTACAAGCAGTCTCTCGTAACCGTAATATAAAACTGGATCTTTGACGCAATCCCCTTTTCCCTCAAGTATTTTCCTTTACTTTGTTTCATAATTATTATGACGTTAATTTATAATGAGACGCATCATTCTAAGAACAATCTAATAGTATCAAATATTATAAACACGAGAAAAAGATGGCGTCGTAATTTTAATTACATGTACCTAGAATGAGTAGATATAGTTACGTCGTAGTTGATGAGTACAAGGAATTAGCTAGACTGAAGTGATTAGGTCGTTTTGGATAAAAAAAGAAATTATTTTTATGGCGAAATTGTTGGTTATAAGAAAAATTCTCTTGGATCTGATCGGAATAATATGAACATAAAAATAAAATAAACATAGTTATTAATTAATTAATTATTGAAATAAAGTAAAAAAAAAGCTATAAAAAAGTTTTCATCTCATATGTTTATTACTTTCATTTATTTTTTCTCACCAGTACATTTATTTACATTTTCAAAATTTATCGATCAAGAACAAGAGATAACAAATATTATATAAAGAACACAATTAACTTTACTTTAGCATATAACACTTAAGCACATTTATCCCAGTCGAGTCGTTCACTCAGAATCCTCCTAACTGTTTTGCGGAACAAGATTCTATAGAAGTAACATGATTACCCCAAACGTTTTCCAACCCCCCGAATTATTTATTAGTGTACATATACAAATATATTTCGGTTTCAGACTGGTTAGTTTCAATTTTTATTTTATTTGAAAGAAATTCTTCTACGTATCCTTCATCAATTTATCTAGGACCAATATTACTTAGGAGAAATAATGACGTAAGTTGGAATATTTATGGAAATGTTAAATCTAGAATTGTAAAATCTCAATAAATGTTAATTTGATGTAAATATATATTAACTCAAAATATGGTTGTTTATATTTTAGTTTACTGTATAATCTGTATCTCATTTTCAAGTTATTATTTCATTTACTTTACAATCGGGTCATAGTTTCTCCTAAGATCTTCAGAAATTAACAATAGCAACACAGGCAAAAGATGGGTCCATCCCAAATCAAGTTTACTGATTTTTATATTAGAAAGGAATAGATCTCTATATCAATGAGAAATCTAGGTAAAAAATACAAATTAAAATAAGCCTGTAAATAACTATAAAGTATTAATTACATTAATTGTATTGATCTTTAAACTTTTTTTTGTTATAATTAATACCCTTTATAATTCACAGTAAAATTTGTATCCAATTGCTCAGTCGACAACACCTCATGCCCCATTGAACCCCCCTTATCATGAAAAAATGAGGGAAACATTGCATTACAACATAATAATTTAAATGTGTAATGCGCATTGTGTCGCTACATGATCTGGAAGTCCGGTTCCGGCAGAATTCTTCTTCTTTTTTTTCCCCCTACCAAAAAAGGGGGTGGAAATATTACCAAGAGGGAGGGTGTGGGACGGTACTAACTCGACAAGGGAAAAGGCATTTTCTGCAGTTTCTTTTTCAGAGATGAATACATGACTGCTTGTTAGGAAAACAAATTGCGTTCCGTCCCTCTTCGCCTCATGGCTTGTAATAAGCACCGTTTACGCTGATCAATTTGCCCGAGCAATATAGTCGAGGATTCCTGTTTCATCTGACAGCTGAAAGGGATTGGAATGCCGCACCGTGAAAAATCATAGTCAGAACCGGTCGTAACATAGAAGGTGCTTTGTCAGAGTACCCGAATGGTATTTGGTTTTGTTTCTTGGAGGAAACGGTAAAAATGGGGTAACCATAATAGAATCCCCAAAATTAATGTTTGATCATTAAAAAAATATATATGTAAAAGCTAAAGCTTCTTGCAACTTAATTGGTTTTTCTCAGCTTCAGTAGTTCCTGACAGTAGGAGTATTCCTGATGTGTTAAATGTAAAACGTTTTAATATGCTAAATGTTATAACTATAGGATCGTGAGCAGCGTAATTTAAAGTCTATGTTATATGTTAAATGCAGAGGAGCTCCTAGTGGATTTTCTTGTCAACTTTTTTTTGTTACCTTGTAGTCTGAGTAAGGTAATCAAATCTCCAACAGATTCGTCGCATCATCTTTCCTCTATCTCATTTGTTCCTTGTTTCCTCAGCTAGTTTTTTTCCCTATTACTTTATTATTATTATCCATTACTTTATAAGAGTGTAAAAACGTTCAAAACTAAAACAACATGAACTGCAAGCAACTAACCTATCAAAACTACAGGTAAAATGGTGTGGAGCTTAATGTTATTGTCCATTTACCAGAGCTATTAACTAGCTCTCAACCATGATAAATGTTATGTCGCTTTAACATGTTAAAAGGTGGACATATTTTTTCATTTAACACAATTTTTTTCCATTTAATACCTTACACTAAAGATCATGAATATCCCAATATATCATTTCTTAATCATGTTTCATCAGAGTTTTTAAACCATTAAAGATAAATTTGAATAAACGGGATTATTGTGACAACCTGAGTTAATCAATATAAACTGAAACCTAATGAAATTGGAGAAACATATACATTTTTTTTTGTACGTGGATTAAGAAGTCCAAAGGTGAACACAGAAAAAGATCTAAGCACAATTGTTGAGAAAGTTTGGGGAAATTATAAGTCTCTAAAGTATACGAATCAGTCATTAAATAAATATGGCAAGTATAAAATACTCTGCCAAGAACAAACATCTTCATTTTCGTTTATACAGACTGGAAGGAGGATCTACATTTCCAAATGAAGAATAGGATGCAAATGGACTATATTTCCAAACTAATGATGCTGACCATTAAACCTCTTCTAGTGTATATCATGGTGTAAACTTGCCCTGGGGTTTTTTCCTATGTAGAGTAACTCGTATACTCCTTAGGCAACTGCAAACTTCGGGCTGCACGGTGATGTGCTAGCGGTTTGTTTTTTAAGCTCTTAATCTGATCATGAAATGGGAAGAACGATGAAGAACAAGAAAAACAGGGAAAAACATGAGTCATAAAATATCAGCCAATTAAATTAATTTGGTGCTTTCAAATGTGAGGAAAACAACAGTTAATCATGAGTCTAGTTAGTGCTGGACTTGAAATGTTTCAATTCATACTAACATTATATGTATAATTGCGAGAATCCTTAATGATGTTATTGGAAATATAGTAGGCATTACAACTCCTTGCACAATAGAACTCCTGGACCTATAGTTAAGTCCATAGTCCACAAAGGACGGCACGTGCAGTGTTGTTTCCCATCGAACCCTAGACGACCGGACCGCTTTTCTGAGCGATTTCCTAATCTGCTGGCTAATCAAACATCTGCTACAAACAGTAGCCCAGAGGCGGTGATTGGCAGACCTGGCGGCAGCTATCGGAGCCTGTAATTGGACCAGCGACAATAGACCCGACGACCAGAGCAAATAGATAAAGAGCGGTCTGTTGGATATCGATTCCGACTGAGAATGACGTGAGCTGCACATCACTCCTCACCAGGCACCACCGCCCTCGGGCTCAAATGGACCATGAACCCCCTTCCAGTCTCCGGCTGGGAAATTAAAAAAAAATTTATATATCTCAGAGCTACCTCGCTTTCCTTAATGGTGGGAATATTGTCTCCTTGCTATCACTTTGTCATTCCCGTTGGGGATACTTCGTAATCTGCTTGAGGTTCTAGTCGGACTTAGTTCTTGTTGGAAAACAGCAGAGTATAGTTTCGTTTACGCTCTACCTCATCCGAAAATGGAAAAGTAGGTATTAATACCAATATTAAATTATATGCCGACTGACCTAAAGTATACATTAATAAAGTTGCTCTGAACAGATCCGCTACCTTGCACCACATTTGGACAAACGACTAACTTCGATTCCGACTATTACAGCACTTACTAGAAACGGTCTATACTTCTTCATTACATAAGACTGATCTACACAATTATAATAAGGCCTATCTGGACATACGGAGTTGAGCTTTGGGGCTCCATTAAACCTTCGCATTCCTATCGTATCCAATCCTTACAATCAAAAATCCTTCGTAAAATCTTCAATGCTCCTTACTTTGTCACAAATAAAATCATACATAAAGATCTGAATGTTCCATATGTAACCGATCTAGCCCGAACCAGATATCATTTCTTCTATTATAAACTCCCTAATTACCCAAACCCACTAGTTTATAACGTTGCTTCCTCTTCCATTCCTGACAACTCTCCAAGATGCCTGAAAAAAAGATGGCCAGGAGTCCTTCTAATGTAAAAACGTTATTAGATTGCTACAAATGGGTAGTTTCTCTACACGCCTGTATCACTCCATTATAAACTTCAATTTTACATCAAATTTACTGAATGTATTATTCAGTACAGTTGTAAATTTTGATAAATATATACAAAAATTGATGTGAAAAATGTTCAATTTCACATTAGGCCGTATAGTACTCGGTTAGGAATCGTATGGGTTCAATTCTCATCTCAATCAGTTAATATATTTACAGTAGCCTCAAGAAAGGGTTCTTGACAATTACATTACAGTTTGAATCTCAACCTTCTCGTAGCCGGGAGGGATAGGCAAAAAGGACTAAAAGGCCACTTGTCGGACTAGTTCCCCCACCGATACTGATACAAGTACCAGTAAACGTAGAACTTTGATGGTCGATCTCAATGATATAAGCACAAGGAAAGAGAATTTATTCCAATCATAGAAATAGGAGGCCTCCTGGATATGTAACCAAGGATAGTTATCTGATCGATAGTGAACGGATATGGTCGTACCTACAATTTCACCTCACTTTCTTCCTCATTCTTTCTTTCATTTGATTGTACAATATTTGTTATTATTTCACTATTCATTGCTCCAGAAAAGTAGTTCTCAACCTCTTTTTGGAAGGCTAGCAATGTAGGACGAAGCGTCAGTGACTAATAAATTTTTTTTGTCTTTCTTGAACATCTTCCTACAATCATCATATACGGTCAACTAATGATCTTTCAATATAAATCCTTTAAAATGACACATTATAAATTATATTGAAACAGTAATCCCTTAAAAAATAATTCCTAATGATATCACTGTTATAGACAGTCTTAGATCGCTGTATTTGGTAGCCAATCTTTTAGATGGTATTGAATTATCTTGAATCTTGGACCAAAGTGTAGGCCTTGAAAAGTAATAAATCTACTTTATTCAGCAATTTAAAAATACTTCTAACAAAGTAAAATGAAATCCAAATCATCTAAGCCTTTAGTATTTGTAACAAATCTACCATTATAATAATTATTATAAATTATTCTTTTTTCATCTTTGCAATTTCATACGTCTTTATTCCTCACAAACGAGGAAATACGTTAATTAATGTGTTACCAAATTTCTCGTTTTCAAAAACATATGGCAGCTTTTGAATTCAATGACGTGAGTTGAAATATTTCTTAAAACGAGTTAATAAATCCATGAACACCATTAAATGACAATGTAATGTAAAAAGTTCAAAATATGGATGTTAATACTTTGTTTACAAGAAATTATTTGAGAAATATTAGATGTGCGTTAAAAAAAAAATTAAGTCTATGTTTTACGTTAGAAATTAAAAAAAAAAAATATTTCAAATTATCTTCCATAAATCGATCAACTATATTAAATATATGCCGAAAATTTAAATTAACATTAATCACAAATGGATCATGAAATAAAAGAGGAATAACGTTTACAAAATTAAAAAAAAAAAAAAAAAAACTGATAATAACATATTTGCTTCAATGTAATAACTCGAAAATCATGATTTCTTTTTAATAATACTCGTACCATAGATATGAATGCCATGATGTGAAATATTAAAATATGAAGCGTCCTTGCAAACCTTTAAAAAATAAAGTATTTATACTTCAAATGCAATCCATGAGCATCCAGTTTTATTTATAGAACTTGAAGAAAATGGATTAGTTATAAATAATCACCAAGACTGTTAAGATTGCATTTATGATATGCATGCAATTAAGCAGTGCTAACTGATAGACGTTTTTCATGGGAAATCCTTTATGATTTTATTGCCATTTAAATCCTACAATAATGTTTCTCAAGAGTAAAAAAATAAATAAAAACAATTCTAAGAATAAAGTCATGACCGATGTTACAAGATTTGAAACTGTTTACGATATTAATTTCAGGAAATATTAAAATTTTCACGAACCCAGAAAAAAAAAATTTGAAAGATGAAATAATCATTTTTTAATCGACATTTGTCAAGAAAAAAAATTACACTAATTAAAATTAACTCTTAGTTTAAACATATTAATTAGCTATCATGCCAAAGTATATGTTTCCATCAGATTTTTTTCCTTGAAATTATTAACATTAAAAGCGGCTTCATATACTTTATTTCATTTTGATTTGGAACAGAAAAACCGTACTTTGCATATCAGTTAGATTGTTGTTTTGGCTCAACCATGTAATAAAAATAATATTATTAATACTATATGTTAGGTATAGTGTTGAAAATTTATAAGAGATAGATTCATTAATAAACGTCTAAAATATAATTAGATGCATTGGTAAACATCTACGTTGCTTCAGGCATCTGTTGTTTTCTGATATATGATATGAATCTGATAATATATAAACCTACTGCTTTAAAATATTATTTAGTTATAAATGATTTTGATTAAGGGGGGGCTTAAATATTAATAATAAGTTACATTAATAATATCATATTGCCAAGGATTCTCAAAGAGTATTTGTAAAGTATATGTTATGCGAAATTTTAACAAACCAGGCAATAGATAAAATATATAATTTATAAACATAAAATATATAATTATAATAATTAGTAATAATGATAGTAAATAAAAATGGCGCATATCGGGAATTAGGTGTGTAAGGAGATTTGGTTAAGGTTAACAGAGAAGAGACCGTAAAAACGAATCATTACAGAAGAAGGCGGGTTAAATAAATAAATGACAGAGAGAGTGGGTGAGGAAGACAGAGAAGGAGAGAGGGAGTTTGAGAGAGAAATATATAGAGAGAGTAAGAGAGTGATATTGTGTGAGAGAGAGAGAGAAAGAGAGAGAGAGAGAGAGTGAGCGAGGAGTGATAGGGAGGAGGGGGACGGATCGATGGACGGAGAGTGCGCACTCAGACAGCTTACATGAGTTGTACTCGCCAGGACTTCCAAGGAAGACGCTTGAGTAGAGGACGCCTCGTCGCGCAGCGTCCGACGCAACCCGAGCGTCAGCCGGCGATGGCCACTCTCTTCTTCCGCACCACTTTCCTGCAACACAATACATAACTATATTAGAACATAAGCTTTATGGTAGATCAATCTTATAGATAAAAAGAAAACAAAAATCAAGGAAAGAAAAGAAATACATAAAAAATTAACTCAAAATGGCATAAACTCGCATTAGTCTATACTACTGAGTATATAAACATATACAGAATAATCAATATTATTAAGAGATATCCGGTTGTTATGCAATGAAGAGCCGAAGGTGATGGGAATAGTAAGCGTTCACCCATAGTCCGTATTGAAATTTATTTATTTAGGAATTATGAAATACTTCTACTTACCCTTGTAGATAAAGCAAGGCTAGGGTATCAAAAGTTACTAGAAAAATATACTGAATATGATTTCGATCAACTATAGATACAAGCTGTACCAATGGAGCTAATAATATATTACCTAACTTAATCAATTCAAATAGTAATAATACCAATGAAAATGGCCTCTTATTTTAATTTAGTTATCTTATAAAAATTAAGTAGTTAATTATGTATTTAAAAAAAAAATGCATTTTATGTATAAGGTTATAATATTTCAGTCATTTTGAACAATACAGTTTGATTTCCCAGTGATGATCAAATCTCAAACACCATAAATTTTAAACTAAATTGTTATGTCCCTGTCACTCCATATTTATATTTAAAATTTTTTATCCACCGTTTTTAATCCATCAAGAGGATATTATGAAACACCTTTATATTCAACATACATAAGCCATCCGTCACTACTCAAAATAATCATTAAAATCTTTAAACAGTTATAATGAAATGATAGCAATTTTAGCACTTATAGGAAAAAAAAACTGGACAAAACGTTGATCAATACGAAACATATAATTCATTCTTAAAATACGGTTGGTCTGACATATAATCGATGAACACTTTGTAGCCATTTTCGTTTTTCTGTGATCGATTATGCGTAAAGTATCTTTGCCCAGGCAACGGGCAAACAAACGCTTGTTTACAATACTATTTCTTGGTAACACGTAAATTTACTTTCATCAAAGCACCTAATATCACCTGCCATTACGGATATATCATTTTTACTCACATAGAATAATTATATTTAATATTTTTTGACTACTACATAAATAATAAAAAAGAATATAATAAATATTATATCAGTGAATAAACAGAACGTATTTAAATAAGATATAAACAAAGCAGATTTAACTGATTAAAGTAAAAGTGATAATTTAATAATACAAATTGAAATATTATGAATTTCACAAAAAAATCATCATTAAATTTAGTATTGAATTAACTTCAATTATTCTAAAAATAAATCAATTAGATCCTATTTACACAGTTCAACGAGGATTTTATTTTAACATAATGAATAATACTATTATTAAATAAAAGTAAATCCTAAAAAACTAAATTTTATTTTAATTATCATTTCAGCTGTCAAAATTATTCTCTTTCTTAATGTCATTCATACATTGATGTAATTTGTTTTTCAGTATTTATTTTTTTCAATCACATGGTGGCGAGTGACCATTATTTTCCAATCTACTTTAGATTTTTTGACTTCGTCCATAGCATATGCTCCGTTGACACATGTGTTGAGTTAATAATGCACCATATGTTTAATCGAATTAGGTATTTCGTGAAGCTATCTGGTTGTGTGGAACATCTGGCAGCCATTTAGGTAAAAGTGTGAAAGCTATAAAATAATCCCTGTTTTGTTTAATTTAAAAACCAAATAATTTTTTTATTCATAGCTTAAATGATATTTACAACTGTACATACATCCAGTACATTTGATGTAAGATCATAATGGCATAATGAAATGTAGAGAAACTACCCATTGGTAGCACTCTAATAACGTTTTTATACAAGAAGTCTCATAGCCATCTTCTTTTCAGGCACCTCGGAGGATTGTCAGGAATGAAAGAGGAGGCAAGGTTAGAAACTAGTGGGTTTGGGTGGTTAGGTCTGGTTACATATGAAACAATAAGGTATTCATGGATGATTTTATTTTCGACTAAGTAAGGAGCATTGAGGATTTTGGATTTGATGGTTTAGCGAAGCCCCAAATCCTTATTATAGTCATGCAAATGAGTCCTTTGTAATAGGTTGGAAGTTTAGACCGTTTGTCTAGTAAGTGTTGTAATCGTCAGAATAAACGTGTAGTTTCCTTTATTTTCATTCTTGAGTGAGGATTCCAAGTTAGGCGTTCGTCCAGATGTAGTCCAAGATAGCGGATCTGTTGGACAGGAGTAAGGGCAACATTATTAAAGGATATTTTTGGTAGGTTTACGACGAAAGGTAAAGATGATTTGATAGGATTTTTTTTACTTTCTCCAATTTCGACACTATTCTTCGAGGATGAATTTGAGAGTTTTGGATGCAATTAAAGGGTTTTTCCAGTGATAAACTGTTAGCATACATATGTCGTCGGCATACGTGGTGAGAATAATGTTCAGAACGGTTGGGATGTTAGCTGTATAGACTGTGTACAGG
Organism: Halyomorpha halys; assembly: GCF_000696795.3. NCBI lineage: Eukaryota > Metazoa > Arthropoda > Insecta > Hemiptera > Pentatomidae > Halyomorpha > Halyomorpha halys. The sequence goes on along the minus strand of NW_027107551.1, from coordinate 295,222 downwards.
ATGGGACCGAGGATACTACCTTGAGGAAACCAGCGGACTGAAAGAAGAGGGATGGATGCATAAGGACCATTAAAAACCAGATCATTAAAATTAATTATTACATTGTTAAATTTATAAATAGAGATCGTGAAATGTCTGAATATGCTGTTCAGACAATGATTATTACTAGAGACCGAAATGTTGTGCAATAAAAAATTGAAAAACGTGTAGCCAAAAATCCAAAATGGGTATAATCGCGCAGTAAATATTTTGTATAAAACAAACAAATACACCAAAATCAACTTTATTGTGCAATTAATAATATTAATGTGTACGTGGAAAACTTATCTGACCCTATTTTGCAGCTTAAGCAAACTCCTGCAAAAACCTCAAAACATACAATGAAAACGAGTCCTTTTCATGATCTGAATTTACTAAGAAAATAATTGCACGAAAATACGGTCTCTAATCATTACTATTAGAAAATAATTAATTTTCCTGTACGATTGAAATTCTGCATTTCTCTAAATTATGAATATAAACATTTGTTTTCTTTTATATATTCGGCAAAGTACATTATAAATCATTTTATTATTAAATAAAATTAATGTGTCATGAAATTTATCCATACACATATTTATTTTTATCAGCATTTTTAATAATAAATAATAAAATATAAATTTAAAAAATCGGAATCATTATACCAAACACACACACACACACACAAAATATATATATTGATTTTTGGATTACAGGTTTCTTGAAACATTAAACTCCAAATTTTTAGGGTGGTTACATTTTTTTTCCTGGATTGATTACAAAGATTTATTATTGAAAAAAAATTCAATATCAAAAGTTTCAAAGGTAGAATAAAAATCTTAGTAATATGAACATAATAATATTTTGTACGTTTACGAAAAAGTATTTTTAAATAATGCAGGTGAGTTATTTACATGCCCAAGTGCTATCAGTAAATACGTTGGGTTGTCTATGTTACACAACTATCAATCTTTCAGATAAACACAAATCCCTTCTCGTGTTTTTTTTCCCCGACATTTCCCTATCCTCTAAAGATATACTCGCATCTGTTCCTCATGTTGAACTCCTGCCATGAATCAAAAAAGAAAAGTAAATAAATATTTTAAAAATTATATAAACAATTAATTTAAACTATAATCGAACGCGCATGGCATCGGCTTGAAATTATTTATTTTTTAATGCTATGTAAAAATTACATATAAACACTATGTCGCAATAAGGGCTACAAAACAAAAATGCCTTTATATATTCTTTTTATTATCTTGTTAGAGACCGGTAGTTAATAACAAAATACTGAATAAATTAATTATACAATTAATTTTAAGTCAGGCACGAGAAATTTATACCCTTATGCAGAGATCTTATGTAATATTAATTTATGATGAATATTATTAAATTTTAGATAGTAATAATAGCTAAAATTTATAAGATTTTTAATAACCACAAATGTAGAGTGAAATAAAATGATAATATAACAAACCTGGTTCTTGAGTTAGGTTATATAATAGTGTGAGAAGTTAAAGATAGTAACATACAAAAATTGTAAGAAATATAATTTATTATTAAATGTTATAGCGAAAAATACAGATAAATTAAAACACAGAATGGTGCGAATTTATTTCTAAAGATACGTGTTTATTAGAAGGTCCTTGATGTAATATGTTTTAATAAAGAAAGTTGAGACTATTTGAATAATTTTTGTTATTATTAAAAATAATTGCGATAATTGCTGTCTTAATACCCGCCTATCTTAAACATATAATTTTAACATTTTTATATTATAATTTTTTTAAATTTATTCTACAGAATATAATTCAAAACTTTTAAAAAATAAAGAAGGCTTGATAATTCCTTAAAAGGAAGTAAAATAATAAAATATTAGTTCTCTATTTTATTATAATATTGTAGTTTCATAAAAAAAATTAAGAATATCAATGCTTCATTTATTAAAAAATAATATTTAACCAGTAACCAGCCGATACATCAGTTTTTGAAAGTTATTTATTGTTAGAATATAATTTTTTTTTTTTTGAAAATTACTACTTTTTATTTATTGATAGATATTAGAATCTACCACACAGTTGTGGGCAATAGGTAATAGTGATGAATGATCTCATACATACTAAAATAAAATAAAATAAATTAAATAAATGAATAAAAAAAAAAGAAAACTCTCTTAAAATATATACAAACAGAAGAATAAACAAAATGAACATAATGAAACTATCTGTATGAAAAATAAATAAATAAAATAACATAATGATAAAATAATATAGTCTCTAGTCTGAACATAATTAAATTAATTGATTGCCTTCGAGTTCAGATAACACCGTAATTCGAATGCCGTGAAAAATGTTGTGAGCTGATTTATACAATTATCATGTCCGGAATATTTGTCAGTTACAATTGCGTGTTGGTTTAACTTCGCGTTCTTTGTACCTAATTTTTTGTAGATAGCGCATATCAGTAAATACCAGAATGGCGACTCTTCATTGTTTCCTAATAGTATTTATCCTTCGAAGCGTTGTTCTAAATGCGTGTTTATAAAAATAATGTCGTGCCAGTGAGAAAGGAAATCCAAAATGCATTTGTCAACACTGATCAGGAGATATCAATCATAAGTGATTTAAAATATATATGTATTTTTAAAGTACTTTCCTTTTTTATTATTTTTATTTAGTGTTCAATTATAATTTTATATTACTTATCTACGTTCTAAAATGAATGCAAACGATTGTAGTTTTAACTTTTCTATTTTTGAAATATGTAAAATTTTAAGGCGTTAAAAAAATTATGAAACGAGAGATAATAAAGAAAACGGAATAGAAAGGTTATACAAATAAAAAAATAATACAAGATTTAATAATTATGATACTAATAAAAAAAACTCTAAATTAGTCAAAAAACATGCAGAGCAGGAGGAAAAAACGTGAATGAAAAAAAGCGAAACGCGTGTCATTAAACCGAACTAACGAACCGCGGTAATTTATTCCACTCAAAGCTCATTCAAAGAAATATTTTTTCGAAATAACATTTTGCCATTAATTATTTTATTTACTCTTTTTTTTTTAATGTGAATTTAAATACTAAAAAAAAATTAAAGTGAACTGTTTTTTATTTTATTATCTATATTAATCACATTTTTTTAATTATGGTAAAATTCATATATTATACTTGTGTTGGAATATTTTTACATCTGAATTTTATTGATTTAGATGTATATTTAATAAAGTTGTTAACGTGTTCAAAAAAATTGAATGTATATATGGCTATTATATATATTTTTTTACCCATCTTAACTAATTAAATAAAATAATTACTGAGCATTATCAAATCCTCAGCTAATATAAATTATATAAGTATGTAAATACATTAATCACACAATAATCGATGGGTTGTGAAAAAAAATAAAGTCATCAACTTGGTTAGTTTGTTTGTTTGTTTATTAATGCTTAAAGGCGTGAAAGCCTCTGGCTATCAACGCATATGGCATGCTAAAAGTTTTGTAAAAATTATTAATAAATAAAATAAAAATAATAAATTAACAAAAATTAAATATTTTCTGTAATATACAAATGAAGAATTTTTGTCATTTGCCTATTGGTGTTGCGAAATGAAGAATTTTCGTTATGCAGG
>NW_027107551.1:287275-291262 GCF_000696795.3 Halyomorpha halys | reverse complement strand
AGAATCATCATCGTTCTTTGTATTTTTTTTTTTTTTATACTATGGTTATTAGATCACCAAAGACGATCAATCATTTCAATGGGATTTCAACTGCCTTTAAATACTTTTTATATCATAAATATATGTATACTAATAATTTTATAAACTTTTCAACTGGATCCTTGGTGCGGTAATTTGTATCTTAAATTTGTGACAGAAGGTGGTTCATTCAGGATTGTAACCGCCAGATTCAACAGAATGGTAATTTCTTTTTTTCATTTTCATATTTATGGATAAAATAAAAATTATTGCAGTGAGGTAGATACTTTCCAGTCCCTAACGATTACTTTAGAAATACATCAAAACTGCGGAGGTCATAGCTCTTTGTGTAAATAGTTGCCAAGTATATTCTCGACATGACTATTAGTGTTTCCGTGGCCAGCAGCCTGCTCGCCCAGCTTTGAAGGCCAAACGCTCCAGGCTTCCTGCCTAACTTTTTATTCTCATTTTCCGAGAAATCCTCTGCTAAAATAAACAATATTCGTCTAAAAAAGATTGTTATTTTCCAATTTTTAACAATTTTTTTTTTTAAAATAGCAATTTTAAATTTATTTGCAAATTTGTTTCTTTAACATTTGTCACTACTCCCACAGAGCGGCAAAGCACTTCTGTTTGCTTGTCATTATACGAAAAAATATCACAGGGCCAACAAACGATTAAAAGAAATACTAATCATTATAAATTTATTTAAAAATGATTGATCAGTAACATTATAATTTTTCTAGGGACAAAAATCAGGTAAAGGTATAATACAGTAAAAACAAAGAACACTAAGTTTGCCCCGATTACTGTGCTTAGCTTTACTGTTTGAATTACAATTCTCAGAAAAATATTTGGATTTTTTTTTCATTTATTAAAAATAATTTACAAACTTCCCCAAAAAAATGAAAATTTTTTAAATTGTAGATCACTAAATTCTGCGTTCAGTATTTACAAAAAAAATAGAATTCGATCATTGAACACATCCAAAAAGTACAGAAATATATATATATATATTTTATATTTATTTAATTTCTGCATTATACCATGCACAGAAAGCTGTGCAAACTTAGTTTATTTTTTACAGAGATAGAATATATGAATAAAAACTACTTCCAGCAGTTTTCTTCCCAAGCATTGCCCTTATTTAGTTTCTTCTGTGGCCTATGAACCTCGACTAAGATAAAATTCCATATTGGAAAGTGACTTAAAATTATTAACATGGGTAGAAAATGAAAAGTCAAAACTGCTAACCAAGGAAGCTGCCCTAACTAATTGTGGAGGGAGGCAAAAATCTAAAATTTTGCCCGTATATCTCAACTCAACGGTGCCCTGAGAAGTATTCATTGAAATTCGCCCTTTTCCTAACATTTTTGTAAAACTGGCTCTCTATATAGTGTTTATGAGAAATTTTGAGAACAATAACATCTTCTTTCTACCACAATATTTCCTTCCTCTCATTCTTTATCCCTTTGATTTCAGTGAAATTATATCATATATGAAAAAAAAAATTTACTTTTTTATATTTTGTCTGTATCCATTGTAATGTATAAATAGACAATGTATAAAGCCAAAACGTTGTGCTTAAATGAAATACAATTTTTTTTTATTTTTGCCATGGCAGCAAAAATATAATTTAAATATAATTTTAAAAATTTAAGTTTATATATTTTTTCTTTTCGTTGTTATAGTTTCAGTGCTTTCAAATATATTTTTAAAATGCACTTTACAATTTCATCTAATTGTAATCAATGTTTTACAATTTATCTGAATGTGAGAAAAGTACTTACTATTTTTACATGCATCAATACATTTTTCTTAGAATATTTCAAGGATATCATTGTATTCAAATTAAAGAAAACATCAACTTCATAAATTATGTAATAATGACACTGACAAAAAACAATAATGTGATACTATTTTTAAGAGCGTATATTGAATATATAAATAACGAGTTTAGAAAAAAAAAATCATTCGAGTATAATATATTCCTTGAGGATAAGAGTCGATCTTATTCCCTTCACATCTAATTTGGGCTCGAGCATAAATCAACGTAATGATTGGTAAATGGCCCATGGAACCAATTTTCTTTAAGGTTTTCCTCGGGGCTAAATCGTTCTTGGGATCCCTCTCTGGATAGTTACTCAGTGGGTGAACTGGAGGGCCGCCGACTCCTCCATTATACTCACCTATTAGCATAATCGGTCGGTAATCCTCCCACCTGGATATCAGAACCAATGGGGTATCAAACTCTTGAAAATGGCTGAGCTTGGTGTGTGTCTTGAGTATGGAAGTTCTGGAATGATATGATTAAAACTAAGAAAGAAAAAAAACAATAAATTAGTTGCTAGCGTTACAGTAGCCTTACCGACCGCGCAGAATAAGAAAAATGTATAGAAACATGTTAAGAAAATTATCGCAGTGATTTATTAGTTATTATAATTAGTATTTGTTGAAATATATTTTTTAAATTAAATTAATAATTTTTATTTAATTTTAGTGGGGGAACAGACCCCTCCTGCACCCGCTGGGTACGCCCATGACCCGACGGGTAAGCGTTATACAATGAAACATAGGCGGGAGGATTGCGGAAATTCAGTAGACCGTGGTTTTTAGGTAAGTATTTTTGTTAATAGTCCACTTTTGTAACAATTAGTATTATGACGCTCTCCAAAATGTTTTAATAATGGCTGAAAACTTTAATCATTCAATATAAAGGGAAATTTCAAATATTTATTTTTTATAAATAGTATGAAATTTTAAAAGTTCAAACTGCTAATCGGCGACTGAGAACAGAGAATAGATTTACTTGCTGTAGTTCAAAAGCGTTTCAAAGTTTCCTAATCAAGGAGAAACGTCATTCCCACGAGAATAAGGAATGGGAAGGTGTTGGACTGGCTGGGATGGAGTGTCCTTGCATGGACGTTATCTCTTCTTATTCTGTTGGAGGCTGGGCTGGGCCGCCTAATTTGCATCCATCATGAACCCGGCTCCCAATTAGCATAATCGGCTCTCCTCAGACGGGACATCTCACTGTTCAGGAAATCATTTGCAAATCGACTGGCATTGCGGACGAGGCAAGATTTATTACCAGCCTACCACCAGTCATTGACATTTTATTTTACTACCATGTACATCCAATTATCCCTAATATACTTTACGGGCAGCTTTTTGTAGAATGCCAAGGGACTAGAGACATGGAAGCGCAGCTACTTCGCCACGGAATGTTAACAACGCTTGGCATCTAAGACTTTTCATTTTGGGGCTTTAAATCAGTCGGTGATACAGTGTACTGAGTGCGTTGTAAAATTACAAACGAATTCCGATGTTGTGTTTAGGAGGAATTTAAAAACTTTTCTCAAATTCCAGTGATTATGAACCCTTACTCATGAAAAATTTAGAATTCATTAAACATATGCATACCAAAATAATTTATTACACATGTGTATATGCAGCGAAGGATTGAAAGAATGGAGTTATTCATTATAACCTTCGCATTGATTTTTTTTACGAAAAACATCACGTAATAAGCCAGGCCCCCTCACTAACAGATTAATGTGAAATTAGATTATTGCTTTTAACTATTATAAATGTTTATTCAGAATAGAATTACCGGAGTACCGATCCAACTCAAACCGAACCATGTTTATGTGCGTTTTTGTAACACTCAACACAAGTTCCTCTTGTTTTGACTATAAATGATAAAAATCTATTCTGTAATATCGATATAGGTATAGTAAAACCCTACTAATCTGTCGTTGTCAGATGAAAAATCCAATGTCAATTAAACTCATATATTTGGTAAAAAAAAAATGTATCAATATATAATTAATCAATGACTTTTTCATTTATTAAAAATAAAAACGTTAACTAATTATAAATCAACCGGTATTTATTATAAACTTACAACTTGTTTTCGGAATCTACAAATTATCGTTGTTGTCAAATATGCATATATATATATATATA
>NW_027107551.1:273589-287225 GCF_000696795.3 Halyomorpha halys | reverse complement strand
TTAAAAAAAAAATTATATAATCAGTATATATTTTATTAATTTTTTTTTACTTTTCTATGTTTTATATTTACATAAATATGAATGTTTTAAAGATTATTTATGTTAGTTATAACAAATAATTAATTATTGATTTATTTTTCTATTATTTAAATAATTAATTTTTATGTATTTGTTTTGTTGTATTAAATTTTATCCTTATTTGAAATTATTTTAATAATTTATTTTATTTTATTTTTGCTTTTGTCGGTACACATATTATCAGGTATTCATGTTATATTTGTCTATATAACCTTAACACCTTATATTTTGAAGTGTAAAAAATTAATATTATTTTAAAATAAAAAATAGTTTATCTTGTATTATTTTATATCTTTATCTCTATATATTTTTTTCAAATTACTTCTTGTATAATTTTTTTTTTTCGTTTTGAAATGTGTTTCTTTTAAATGATATTTATTTTAAATTTTATTATAATGTTTCATTAATATTATTTTAAAATTCTAATGTTATATTTATATTTAGTCAATTATTAACTGATATGTAATTATGATGAGTGAAGCCAACTTTAGTTTCATTGAGATCTACCCGAAGACAAATAAAATAATAAAGTAAGATAATATAACTTAAAAAATATAAATTAAAAATAATTAACTTTGATGACAAAATTTCTAGTAAGAAATCGATAGAACTGACCATTAGGAAGTAAATTACCTGAAGATAGGGAAAATAATAATCTATATAAAATATTTTTCATTTTATCAAATGAATAAAGTAGAATAAAATCATTATTGTCTATGATTTGTTCAATCGAAAAATATTTTATAGTAAATAATTGTATCTAATAATAAAATTGCATTAAAAAAAAAGTTATATTCTAATATCACAAACGTAAATGTAATACCGCAAATGGCTAGATAAACAAAACGTCATAACAATAAATAATTATAATGAATTAAACTTTTTTAATGAATAAACTCATATAAAACGTAACACTGTCATCCAAATTATAAACTCAGAGAGTTAAAATGATTTTATGAGAAATATTCTGTTTCATAGTTACAAAATTTTTAAACTAACAGGATATTGACTGATTCGGTATAAGTACAAATGTTGAAGTGTAAAACTCAATTTATTACTAAGCCTGGTTTCAGAAGTATATCATAATTTTTGTTTATAATGTTGTTCCCTACTTCATTTTCAATATTTAAGTTGGAAATCAGGTATCCCTAAATGCCGGAGTGTAATAATTTTAGACTCATGATATTTTTTCAACATAGCTAGTATATCTATTTCTTGTTTATAATTTTTTTTGATATAGCAACTCCCTATAAAAGATTTTTGCCTAACCAACGATTAAAACTCTAAAAGTTTGCCAAATGCAAAAGCATAACATTCCCTGTAACTTAATTAAAAAATATATATTAAATTTATAACACGGGTATATTTCAATTTCTAAAGACAGATATATTATTATGGGAAGAATATTGATAATGATCCTGGGGATGCTAAGATATATAAGGGTGCTTTACCCTACCTTCGACGGAGGGGGAATATGTAATTTTAACACTTGCCCAACTTCCATCTTATCTCAAGTCTATTCCGGCAGCTGAAAGCTGATATTTCCTCTTTTCTTGGATTTATCGCCTTCTTGGGGACCGGCGACGTCTTTCTTACACCCGTTTTTTCCGGATTTCCCAATAGGGAAATTCACCCTCCTGAAAAGTTCAATGCCTAATCTATTGCCGTCCCGTTCCGGGGGTCAGGGGAGCCGAGATTCGACGGAAGAAATTCTACCTTAATTGTTTGCATTTCGTATTCAGCTGTAGTGAAACTGTTTTTCCGGACAAGAAAGTACAACTATCCTTTTTCGGAATATTGAAAACACTTGCAATAACGACATTATTGTTATTAATTTTACGTTTTAAATATTTATAAATATCAAATCTGAAACTTTAACAAATTTATTTTTATCTACAAAACAAGCTCAGGTCAGATACTGTTTTTGTCAGCGAGGGCATTATATTCAATGAAACGTGTTTCGTTTCAATAGGAATACATTTTTAACTGTCAACTATTTTTGTAATATTGTTTTCCCGATCAATACAATCAGTATTACTTTACTGAAAATTATGAAAACATAAAAAAAATTCCAGATATTTCTATAAAGAACATTAAATAATGAAAATGAAAATCACTAGCACTGCAAACCATGAAGGGTCAGGGGTTCGCTACTTTTAAGGAAGTATTGTTTCTTAAACAACGTTTGCACAAGGAGGTAATTTGTACATGGATCCACTCAACCACGGGATTTTGTGACTATTCACTCACTTTATGAGACTGGGTCGACACCGGCTCCCGAATCCACAGGATTGATCCTCACGGTTACAGTAACAGAATAAATAATAAACAGTGTCTGACTCACTGAGCCAACCCGCTCCCCTACATTAAACAATACTATATAATTTTATTATGCATTTTTACTGTTTTCACAAGGCTCATGAATCTAACTATTTGGTACCTGAATTCGAGGATAGACGCACAGTTAAACAAAATGTATTTTCTTTTTTATTCAGGTTAAATTAAGATCGCTGAAACGTAAGGACTCATTTAATAGTAAACTATCATTAACATAGTTATTAAACTATACCAATGAGGAAATTCCCAAACGGAATATATTTTTAAATGTTTTAAGTCAGTAAAATCCAGGAATCACAAAAGCGTTGATAAGGCGTCAGAATGTGCTGAATAAGCAATGCTAATTTACTGCTAATTAGCGAATCCAGGATGACACTTTGCCCTGTTGACTTTTTAATGGGTCCACTCAGGGGGGGTTAGTCCCCTCCCCCCTGCAATCTATCGATCAGGGCCTGATCGTCAACTGATCACTGATAAACAATTCCTAACGCTTCTTGCTTCACTAATTAGAAAGTCTATTAGTGTAACTGATCCGTCCCGTGCTTGTAAGTCTTTTGTTAAAATGATGCCATGCCCTGAATAGCCAATTGATATTTCCACTGCTCAGGACGCCCGTTCTCAATGCGCCTTTTAAACGGGTGGAATGATTTAATACTTTTTAGTCATTCAGCCGACGTTGCCTGAGTCCTTTGGAAGACAATGGAATTGGAAGAGTTTATGCCTCCACAATGACACAAGTTCAATCACCATATCATCAGTTTATGATATATTTGTTATTTTGTAAAAGTCCATCAAAAGGCCATCTATCATGGAATGTTTTTCCAACGCCAACAACAATTGTATACTTTATCCGAAAAATCATTTAATAATATTTAGTAACTACAAGCTATATTGATGCTATTAAATATACAATTATCTAATGAATATACTGCTAATGTTTACAGGGTACATTAAAAATCATATTTTTATGATTATTGTCATCATAATTTTATTTTCTTCCGGAAATAAATAAAGACACTACCATACCCATGAGTAGATATTTAGTCAAACTAAATTCCATTATTTGAATAAAAAAAAAAATATATTTCACTATATATTTATATAAACATGGCATTACGCTGTTTACTTAAAATATTTTAAATTAAAAATAAAAGAAAGTAGAATTTTCAGATTTGAGAGAGAAGCATATAAAACATCCTTAGATTTGACGAATCTGATTTAATACGACAATGAGATATCTAAGTTTTGGTGGGATTATGAAGTTTAACCACACACTTCTTTAAGGTTATACAATATGAATACGTAACCGCATAAATACAAAACGCAATCACTACTGAAGACGTCAAGAGAATCTATTAACAGTTACAGAGAAAAAACAGTTTTAATAACCGTAAACATTGAAAAATGGTAAATGGTTTTGACCTGAGTTCTGTGAGCTATAAAATACATAAGTCTAAGCTTCACTAAGTTGTGTGTTTGTCAATACATATATATTTTTTTGCTGGATTGTTTGGTATATGTCATTAAATTGAATATATTTTCATTAACCTGTTTTATTACTTTACGAACGTTTAACCAGCAAAAGAAACTCCATATAACTCGTTACAGAAATTGATTTGAGTAGTAATTTATGAAGATTGGAAGTGTTAAATGTTACGCATATTATAATTAATAATCCTTGAGCAGGGTAGTATAATTAATAAACCACTATCTTCCGTGCTCGGGTTCGAGTACGGCTGTGGGAGATATTTATTTAATTATGAAATGACTTGAAGACTCTCTGTGAGTAGGCAGTAATTTATTCAAGAATGTGTGTACAGCAAAAATTCAATCAAAATTGATAATTAATTTGTTTTCCTTTCGACTACTCTATAAAAAGAAAAGTAAATAAAAAAACATAAGAAATGGCTTCTTTCTTCTCCAGAGGAAATAAAATTAGTAGAGCTAACTAAGCGGCGAGGGTCATTGAGACAAAGTAAAAAGAAACCCAACGACCTATGACAAACGACTGCCGTATCAAAGGCCTTAACAAAGGGCACCAAAAAAAAAGGCTTTAATTCAGTTTAAATAATCTCACTCCATCAGGAATTTCTTGTTTCGTTTTTTTCAGAACAAATGCTAACAAAATATATTGGAGTACTGCAATTGGTTAAACCATAGCAGGTTCAGACATATAATTAACAGTGATCGATTGCATTATATAATTGATTTATCTCACTACTAATGGGACATGACGCATTAAGACGAATCACACGCCCTAGGACCCCCCTCCCCCCCGTCCTAAAAGTTTCAAAACAATGACTCAAACTACTGAATAAGTATAGCGCTAAAACGTTATAATTTTTCATGATTTTACTTTTATATAATAATAATAATCACAAATATAAGTGAGTATTGACAAGAAAACTCCAAATTTGTTATTATGGATTAACAATGTTCTATTAAGAACATTTATAATGATAATCAATTTTTCTGTCACATTTAAACATAAAAAATATGGTTCCAATATGCATAGGACAAATGAAATTTTATGACAAAAGTAGAAAACCACTAACGGACAGTGGTGATTAATTTATTTAAAAAAAATAATGTAATGGATGTATCAATATTACTGGTAGTTGTATTAGTTTTTTTCTTTATCAATCATATGTATACATTTTTCAGTTGGCCGAAAAATAATAAAATAAAATCTATAGATCTTCTAAATACTTGGCTGCCCGAACCAGCTTTCTTCACGTCTGCTTATCTTGGACTACTGTTTCCCAATTTGTTGCATGCAGCTCTTTCGGACCTTTGTTTATTCTTTCTATCCAACTGGTTTTTGGCCTTTCACGTTATCTCTTTCCAACTATAGTGGCATTCGTTGTAGTGTAGAGGCCTCCTGATGGAATGCTTCGAGCCACGTGTCCCGCCCATCTTAATCTCCTAACCTTCATCGTGAGATATTGACTGACCAGTTCACTGTTAGTTCAACTTCACGTGTTAGAGCTCTAATCCTGGATCGCTCCTGTAATTGGACGGATGGCTTTTCTTTCAAATCTCTCGATTCTGCTTTCTAGGGTACTTGTTAGATACCAGATTATCTGGATATCAGAGCTAGTTTTATCATGGATGGCATTTTATACCTTAGTTTCAGATTTTTAGATATTTTTCGGGATTCCAGTATTTTTTACAAAGAGAAGAAGGCTCTGTTTGCGCTTGTTATAAGCTAGTATATCTCATTTAGATGATCATTAGTTTTGTAGTTATTGGCCAAACAAAAGTATAATTAATTAAAAATATAATTTTAGAAATGAAGAAACGCCACGTGTATGAAATTAACAGTAAATCTAAACCATGTCTCCAATTATGCAAGATTCGAAGCCACATCATATAACAATTAGGACGGATAAAAAATACTTTTACATGTACGAATTAAAAATCTTGTTTATCCATTAAGATGTTTGAATATCATTGTTTTCTAGCGATTAATTGGACTCCATCGCATAAACCATGCAGCTACTCTAAATACTGTCCAACCGAATACCCACCAGGGTGCTCTATGACTTGGCAAATACACAATTACTTCACCTAGAGGGTCGAGCACCTGTTGGCCATCTTGGAAGTGCCAGTCAATTCAGGTCCTAATGCCCGGTAAACCCGCCCATTTCATTACTGCTATTAACTCCACTAACGACCCGAAACCTCCCGACCATGGGTACCGACAAAACAAACTAATTCTAGGTCTAACGCAAGGGGAGGCTTTCCTTTGGTAGGCGATACATAGTATGGTATTGAGCTATTCAGCTCTAAAAAGTATCAGATCTGAGTTAAACGGCATAAATGAAATACGTTTAGGAATTATTAGGAATAAATTTTGAAGAAATTACGGACCTTTGTCAGTGCGGTTCAATAGTATAAGAGTTTATTAATTTTTTTGACCCGACCTGTAATAATTTTTTTTTTTATTAATTATTAATGGTTACAATATAATTTTACCCACATATGTAAAAAGGAACCAATAACAGCCCAGCAATTCGCTCAAGTAGATATGCAATAACATAACAGTTATAAGCAATAACCCTTATAACAGTTGCGATTGTATTGTATTGCAGTGTATTATATCTACAAACAACTTAAGTACACTTCTTTTCGCTCTGACATAGTTGGATAAAGATTCGATTCAAGTCCTTCGTTGAGTGTGTTAATCTTTCAAAGAATTAATTCTATGTACCATTTATTATACAATTTAATTAATTTTACAATTAAGTGGCCTTTAATATCTGCCTAACCATCCCTCGTTCTTAGCATTAATAAAAATAAATAACTATACATTTTAAAGAATTTGATTAATTAGAGATTAATACTAGGAAAAATATTATATTTGGTAAAAAAAAAAAAAAATGCGGGAATAAGAGTGGTGATATGTATAACATCTCCTTGTGTTTATAAACCCAAATATTTTTATCTAACATATAAAGTCATAGACCAGAATGGAGAAACTAAATTTAGAAATAAATATTTTCCTCTTTTCATCCTTGTTATGACAATAGTCATTTTTTTTACTTTTACTCACAAATATATTAGAAAATGAATGTTTGATTCAAGTAGAGTGATAAATAAAAGTTGGGGATATCAGATTTTTTTTTAATTTATAAAAATTATTTTATATATAGATAATATTTTTTAAATCATTTTAATTTGCCGGTTCAGCTTACAGGTGTACCGTTTGATAAGACCACGGAATCGATTGTGAAACGCCTAACTTGACATTTAGCAGGTATCGCACTTTAAAAGAGGAAACACCAAGACACAAATGGTTTAAAGGGATTGATCCTTACAAGAAGGTAAGGCAGACTGTAGTGAATATTTGAACAAGCCTTGGGCCACTAGCGATTAGTTTGGAGCCTGGATGAGTGAATTATTCTAGGGGTTGCGCAGGAGGAACAAGTTGTCTTTAATATATTATAGGGCCACCCTCTCCGCACGTCATGTACAGCAGTGCTGTCGTTGGCAGCTCCCCTGACACACACCTACTCAAAGCGAACCCCTCTCTATTTTCTCAAATTCGAACAGTGTCTCCATGAAGGTTACTTTGTGCACTGGATAACTGAATCCCATGTCAATGCTATACTCCTTTGTAAAAATGAAATAGCTACCTTTTACGGGAAACGTTTGAAGTATTTCGGAGGTTTTTTTCCCCATATATGTGGTAAACAGATATTCAGAACTCTTTAGGGGTATTCATGATGTTGTGTTAAATGTAAAATGTTTTACCATGTTACATGTTATAACTATAGGATTGTGAGCAGCCCTATTTGAAGTCATGTTAAACGTTAAATGCATAAGAGCCCCTAGCGGATTTTCTCAGCAACTTGTTTTATAAGCCTTTATGTTTATAACCTTCCTTCCAGAGCCTCATGTTATTGTTTGCTTCAGTTTTGATTTAGGTAATTTATTACAACATGCCTAGTTATTACAATCTGTTCCTTATTACCTCTTCTGTTTTTTTTCTCAAACTATCCATTCTGGTTTAATAACAAGGATAAGAATCCCACAAACACACGAAAGAACTGAGCTGTCAACAAAAATGGCAGCGATCTCAACTGGTCTATTGTGTGGCGTCATTCTCCATTTAACAGACCAAGTAACAGACTCTCAGCCATGTTAAATGTTATTTCGTTTTACCACGGTAAAAGAAGGACATTTTTTTTCGATTTAACATGAGTTTTTCCATTTAACACGCTTTAACATGTTAAACCAAAGATCATGAAATCCCTTTTGTAAGAAAATCTCTCTTGATGGGGTAGAAGTTTCTGCAGGAATTGGAAAATTGATTTCTAAACATTTTAAAATAGATTGGTCATCGTATTAATTTCTATTCTATTGAACAAGCTGTATAAGGTGACATGATTTAACAAAATTAAAAATAATTATTATCAAACATTAATATTCAACTCTATGGAACAAAATCATGGAATATGAAGTCGAAATATTGCAACGGCACTTTATAAAAAAAATATTATTGGATTCCCTGATAAGGTATCCAGCTATATATCTGGAAAAAGGATTTAATAATCTATACACTCTCACATATAATAGCTAAATTAACCATTAAAATGAAGTTAAAACGATTGATGGAAATAAGGAAAATAAAAAGAAAGTTTAGCGCCCAAAAAAGGACAATTGAAAACACATAAAAATGTTACCGTAAAAGATTAAATAAAATAAAACAAATGAGTACACTAAAAGGGTGACAGCAGAATATCACAAAATAAATGCTAAATTAGAATTCAACTCTAATTTTAAGATTACAGCCTATAGTTATAATAAACCTATAGATCGGTTAATTGTTAAAGCTAGAGGAAGGCTCTTAAATCCATACTACTTCTCATGTAACACGAATGCACTGGAATTATAGAGTGTTTTTAGAAAAATAACAACTAAATTTGTTGGAAACTATATCAATTTTGAACGACCCAAACTATAAAAATAAATAAATAAGCTAAAACATGGTAAATAAATAAGAACTGAATTCCTATCAAAAAGTAGATATAAGCATGTATGAGCCATGCTTGTATCTACTATTTATTAGTTGAAATAATTAATTTCAAAATAATATTACATATTATAAATTAAAAAATATAAACGCTATTTAATTTCTGAAAACCGCTTTATTTATTCGTCAAGTTAAACAATAAATGAAAATTTACAATAAAATAAATTTTTATGAAGAACATAAAAAAATGGAATGATCCCCGGATTATTTCCCAGAATAAGAATTTTACCTATTACTTTCTAATAATTGTTAGAGAAATAGATAAAATAAAATACATATTTATTTGGGACAGCAGCATCAAATAATAGTCAAATGACATCGAGAAGTTAAAAGTGTTATTTAAAAATATAAATAAAAAAAAACAATTATTTATGTTGCATTTTTTGCCCACTCTCTTCCCCTAATAAATTTTTTTCATCATAAGCATCCTTAATAAAAAATATATATATGACTATTATTACAATTATTTATTCATTTGATTTCTAATTATAATGTAAAGATTTATATAATAATCATTTTCAGTTAGTTGAGTCTAATTGAATAATAAATAATTCATTGAATAACGTTTTTTTTTGTAATTTCTTTAAATAAAAAAATATTATTATGTACAAAAGAACAAATATTAAGGAAACGATTGTTGGAAAGAAAACATTATGTTTTTTATGAAATCATAAAACAATGAAGACAAAACCATTGTTTTACTTAGCCCTCATGAAAGCCTACATTATTACATTTATGGTTCATAATTATTCCATTAATAAAAATCTACATCAACGAGAAAATGAAATGATACAGAGCAGAAAACACCCCTTTCAACAAGTTTAATCAATTAAATAATTTACCAATATTATAAATTATGACAAAATAATTATATGGATAGAAGGTCATATAATATCCGAAGTCATGGAAGGACCGTGGGAGTGCATAATTTACCCGAGTCATTATCGCAAGAACACTGTTTTAGGGGATTTCGGGATGTATGATGTATCATAAAAATCGGAATAATTGTAAAATCAGCAATCCGAATAATCGAGAAATAGGGGTTAAATATTTTAATTTTTTAAATTAATTTCTTTTTTATTTAATAAGAACACGGTGTCCCCTTCAACAGTTAGATTTTCAATTCTAATTTCAAACAATTAAAGAATTATGGGTAGTTCTCCAACTATTGAAAAATCGTGCGGGTTTGCCATAAGGATGGGAGAAAATCACTGCAGTGTGCTTTTAAATGACAGTTTTTATTTTATAAAATGTAAATGTGTCAAGGGAATAAACTCTACGTTTGACGCCTTGAAGAAAGACATCTTATTTTATTTAAGTAACAATAACCATAAAAATCCTGACTAGCCAATGATGGCATACCCAAAGCGATGGTTTTCCTTCCTAAGGGAGGGCAGATAATACCCCACCAGTTCACAGATGTGGGTAATATAAGGGACTTGCACCCTGGTACCAGTATAAGGGAATTGCAGTATTTTTACTTAGGGGTAGTTGCTGGGGGCGCAGATGTTACGTGGGGTCCCACTCAGGGTAGCTAAAAATGTTAATATCATATTGCAGTCACCAGCTTGCTGGGGTTCTACTCACACCCTCGTTATTTTTATAATTTTATATTTCAGAGTTGGTTTTAGTTCTTTTTTTTCCGCAAGAAAAATAAATCGTATCCTTCGATGTCCGTTGATCCTCAGATTACAATTTTAAAGTATTGAATCCCTCACTTATACCGAATGTAAACCTGAAATTGAAAATGAAATTACACAATGCCTGTAAGCATATTTGTGCACCGAGCGAGTAATATACAACATACATTATCTACTTCCGGACATGCGGTTTCCAAAATTGCAGCCACAGACCGTTACAATAACGACCGCCTCCATGCAACAGCTCACTGTTGGAAAGTCTTCACTTCCGTCCCAAGGAGACATGCCACGTCCATTTTGTACAAATGTCCTGGAACCGTCCAATTTTCTTTTTCTTCTCCACGGAAGACGGAAACATCATCCGAATCGGACAATCCACTGGAAGATTAGAGAAAATTAATCGGGCCAAAGGAAGGTTAACATATGTCTGACATTCTCGAGTAGTAGCTGACCACATCCTCCCGTGGTAATTTTCAATAATGGGCCTCCAATAAACTGTGAAAACTACATGGGAGGGGATGACATGTCAACCAACCACAGCGATTATTGCCTTTCTTCGTCTGGAGGTAATTGTATGTTGTATTGTGTAGTTTAGGAAACCAGTACTTATATAATACATCTTGTTTGTAATTTATGTAATTTTTAGGGTCACTCTCAGGAGGGTTAAAGATTTACAGAAGACTCTACTTATTTCGAAATTAAAATTAAATATATAATAACTAATTAGTAACAAAGATTTTTGTTTATAGTTATTAATAATAATTATACAAAGAACAACCAATGGTTGCCAAACAAGAATTATTTGATGATAACATGCTAATTTTTCATTATCTCAAAAAAATAAATAAAGTCATTTTAAGGTAAACTGTCTTTTTAACAAAAACGGTAAAGGTGTTTGACACACTGATGATTGTTTATGGTGACGATAGGTTCATCATTATCGATAAGTAATTATAACAAGGACTTGGAATTGTAAATATTTATATATGTGTGTGTGTGTCACACGTAAATATATTACATATATATCAATACTTTGCACGTCAGCTCCGGAAATGTAAATAACTATTTGTCAGGATGAAACCCATTGGTAAACATTAGACGGGAAGTATTGTAAATGAGCAGAATTTAATTTGAATAATAAATAAAAACTTCCATACTACGCATACAAATGGAAACATAACTCCTTGTCGCAAAATGGAATTAAACAACAATAACACGGTCGGATAGACGCCTTTAGCGCAATAGGAGGAAGCGCAAAGGAGGAACTAAAGAGATAAGTACTTTTTAATTGTGTTTGGCTGTCGGCTGGTGTATGAATATTATCAATTATGCCGGAGGGTGAGCTGTATAATAAGCAGGGGTTGCGCAAGGGGGTGTAATTGTCAGCTAAAGTGTCGGCATCAATATTGGATGCGAGGGCTACTCCCTGGAGGTCTCCTGGTCAGGCTCTTTACACTTTTATCATCTCTCTTTATAATCGGCCTCGCCCCTCTTCGTCTATGAAATTTTGAACATCTACACCGTCTGCCTGTCCGCCTGATGGATGAAACCTTTTCAGGCAACTGGCGTGCCTTTGGTTATGGGCTACTCGTACCAGCAAATGAAAACTTGGAGTATTGAAGTAATATCCTGTAAGCATTTTCTAAATTACCAAATTATCTCCATTTTTTTTTTTTGTTCCTTTTAAATTTGGTTTATTATTAACAAAAAATAGACTTGGTTTTTGTTATGTGTTAATTTCAGAATTATTAATTTTAATCTTTTTTTATTTTTTTCTCAACAGTAAAATCATATCTTTTTTAAACCCATTAAAGCACCATTTGTTATTAATGGTAATAACAAAGATTAAAATCTGGTATCAACAGGAGAGAAACAGATTTTATATTATTGCTAACATGTGGAAACCCAGATGTTATTTTAATATTTTAAAAGTCATTTTAATACATAAAAAAATAATTCTCTCATGAATAAATAATTTTCACATGTTCAATACATAAACATTAAATTTTATTAGAAATTAAGTATTTATCTGATTTTCAAATTCAACTTATATTTGTATAGATATTAACTGTTAGTAAGATAACGTCTGTTTTTTTACATGTCGGTTAATTATGTTAAATGTATACATTAAATCCTATTAGTAATGAAGTAGGTATTGGTTTCATTTTAAAATTCAACTTTTGTTTATATGTTGATATAATATTTAAACAAGTCAGTATTTTAGATATTATATATTATGGCTTGTTAGGATTTTGAGAGCCACCCGATAAAATCGCATAAATACAGATCGCATGTGGAGACATCTCACATCGGCAGGCGATAAATAAAACTCTTCAAATAGAGATAGTATACCACTCCGAGATAGTTTAATATACTTTATATATATATTACATACTTAAGTGTATATATTATGTACTTTGACACTCAGTTTTAATTTCCAAACGAATTTCATAGGATTTTATGTTCAATGGTTTAAAAAAAGATTTACAGATGTTACGCTTACAATCGCTTCTAATTTATTTCCGTCGCCGATGATTTATCAATTACATAAAATTTATTCATAAATTTTAAAAAAATATATCATAAATTTACAACTAGTAAACTTCTAATAATTTCGTATTAATACCATTAATGATTGCGTGGTGAAGATTTAGATATTTCTAAAATTATTATTTATATGTTTGATAATTATTTATTTAAATGAAGTAATAAAAACTTTTACACCTCAGGACATACGCATGTTATTAATTAACAATAAAGAAATTAATAACTAGTAAGTAAAGTGATTAATATTGTTAACAAAAACACTAAGCTTTCTGTATGATTATTATTATGTATAGACATATTCAATTGTTACATAATATGGATATGTAAGACATACTTCGTATGAATTTTCAAATCTTTGAATCTACCACTTAATTTCATATTACAAATATTAATTTTTAATATAAGAATGAGCTTTAGTTGAATATTTTTATAATTTAATGATTTTTAAATACTTCAAAGTTTAAAACTTAACATTCTACAGTTGACTACTGCTAAA
>NW_027107551.1:254191-273329 GCF_000696795.3 Halyomorpha halys | reverse complement strand
TATATATACGTAATTCTGCTCGAGGATGTATGCAACCATGGAGAGTGCCTGATGCACTAAATGACAATTTCCCTCCATTACAATTATTTTCGAAATTGCATATCAATTAAATTGTTATGTAAAAGCGTGTCAGCGGATTGCACTCCGAATTGAAAGCCATATGACTTTGTAAATGGGTTTCTCTCGTTCTGGATATGGTCGTATTGATTCATGTGCATATAGAGGCAGAACTCGGTAATGGGAACGTGTTGTGATTTTCAGAGCTGAATTGGAAATGTCGAATTCAAATCACAAATCGGCTCCCTCCCGGGTATTGAAAGTTCCCAATTTGACTTGTTCCGAAATTTACATCTGCTCGAACATGCAACATTGTGTTCTGATGGTTTTGTAGCATGTGCTAGGATTTAAAAAAAGTTTTCTACTAAATGGAGTTCGGGTAATTTGGAACACTCTTTTTATTTATATGTTCTAAGGTATACAGGATTTTTTCATTTTATTATAAATATATATTTCTGTATGATCCTATCACTAATGATCCTTTTTCATTAGCGCTAATGCTTTCCATTATTTTTTTTCTTTTCTCTTTTTTTTTAGAGGAGGGGCTAGGACGGAATACTACAGGTTTAATGACAACGCTGTGTTGGTGGACAGCCCCACAGGATCGTTATAGGCAATGACTTGCAGTATGTCGCATAATTCTTTTCAGAGCAGCCTGCCTCGGAAATATGTATCTCTTTCACAATTCAAAATACTAAACAGAAATATGCACTTTTTCGATAGGTGATAGTTTCCATTTAAAACGTGATGCAAAATAATGATTTTTAAAAATAATGCATTATAAACCTACAACGAAAATTCCCCCCCCCCCTCCTCTTTATTAAGATCTCAATACAAACCATTAAAACTTATTTAATTTCATGAACGAGCGGACTTTAACAACTTTTAAGATAAAGCCAAAAAATTGTAAACAATCTTACAAAACGAAGCACTCTTTTTTAGCATTATTAAAAATTGCATAAACATTAGTCTGATCTGAATATAAATTTTGAAATATAAAATTTAACTATAATTTATAGCTATATAGTTGTAAAATTAAAAAAAAAAAAAAACAAGAATAGTAACATTGATTATTAAATTAATACTAAATCAGTAAAAAATGACGTGAAACCACATCAACAATAATTCAAATAGAATTGATTAATTACTTGAATTATGTTTAATGAATGACTATGAGAATCGTAATTAATTATTTCTTTATTTTTCACGTACACAAGCAGTTGTATGTTTAAGCGTATAAATTTTTTTTTTTTTTTTCCCATTTTCAGAGTTAAGATAAAATCAAATGAAGGCTTTATAAACTGCTGAGTGGAAACTTTAATTTCCTAGCTTTCCTCTATGAATCCTAATCGAAGTTCATTAGCAACCACGTGGCATGAATAATCTCTTGTGTTCAGCGCCTGTGGTCTTCGACGCTTCTCTACCGTTCTACGACTGGATGGGATCTGTTTTCTAACATTAAATACGAATCATGTATATTTATCTATAAATGGACTAATAACTGTAATAAAATAATTAAGTTACGATTTATATTGTAATAATTTAAAATGTTCATATATACGGCATCTCATTTTATTTTATTATTTTTTTTTTTTTAAATTAAGGCTAGAAGCTAAAATTCGTACTTGAAAGTTTTAAATAAAAAATAATAAATGAGTCAAATTTATTTAACTGTATTATTTCTAAACACGTTTTACTCCATTCGCTATTTGAATATTCAACTATTTTAACTTATATTTATTTCTACTAGAAAAATCTTTGACCAGAACACAATAGAACTGGAGGGCCCGAATGATCTTATGATTTGTAGGAAATAATAAGTGTAAATTAAAAGAAAATAATAAATAATTTAAGAAATTTATAAAAATAAACTCAAAAAGAGGGACAACGTAATTTTATTTTGTTTAGTTTTACGTTTATAAAAAACTAATATTGCTTACTTACAAAACTAAAAGAAAAAAAATGCCTAATATAAAGTGATTTTTTAATTTTAAATGGGTTAATTAATAAATGAATATTACAAGATATGAAATATATAGAGTTAAATTATTAAGAAATACTCAAATGATTTATAATTATTAATTTTGAATTACACAAAAATTGTAACTTTTTAAACTTATTATCGGCCTTTCTGTTTATACTGTAGTAAAATCTAATTTTGAGTTTTACTACTAACTACGCTATGAATTTATTTCTGCTCGTATCTCGTTATAGAAAATATTAGACATCCCTTATTAAAAATATCCCGTACTAATTGTCTTTGAGTAACTCGATTTAACAGAGTACAGCTGCTCTGTTCTTATGTGGGCCACACCGAGGTCAATGAAACATCTTAAGACTGTGGGTTGTAGCCACTCAACCGTCATGTCTTAAACTAAAGAGGAAAATTGATTGAACTAATAATTTACTCATTAATTAAATAATTATTATATATAAACAAATTCATTTTTCAACCCATGTAATCACAAGTAAAGGTAATTGTCAGAGTATTATTTTATGAGCGGTTTAAATATGTACAAATACACGGTATATCCCATATTAATAATAGATCTCAAGGGCAACAAAGTTCAGATGGCGGTTCGATTGCACTCAGAAAAGAAGTTAATTTAAGTTTTGTGATTTTTAAGCGTGTCATAATTTTTGTTGTATAGGAAGGCATAGTAAGTAAAAAAAAATTAAGTTAGGTAATTCCAAATTGCAATATGGAAAACCTTTAAATTTTTAAAATATAGATTTAATTCCCTGTGGGTTCTGGAGACCTCCTGGGGTTCACCCAGCCTCATAAAGTGGGTACCGTTATTGGGGGAAAATCTGATGGTTGAGCATGATCTTGAAAAAATTACCTATAAGCGTTGTTCTGAAAACAGTGCTTCCTTACAAAGTATTGAACCCAACTTTATATGGGTCGTAGCGGTACACATTTTTATTATTATTATAGTTTTAAATACGTCACTTTTATATATCTTAAATAACACCCGCTGAAGTTCTACCGATTATGTTGTAATATTTTGACCTATTTATAGTATCGATATTGTTTGATTGATGATTGAATTGATAATAATTGAAATAATTGTAAATTACATAACAATATATAAGTGTTGTAAATTTTTTAAAGATTAATTTTATAAATTACTAGGGAAATACTCCTTGTCCGCCTAGCAGCAGACCAACTCCAATTTTACAAATTATAACTGAATGAAATAAAACTACTAAATCAATTGAAAAATAATTTTTTTAATAACCATTTTTAATATTCCACCTCATATGTCAAATAAAATATTACAGGGTTGGCACTAAAACGTTTTCATATAATAGAGAAATTCCCAAGATGGTACTTTGGAAAAATATGAAAAGCATTTTAGTCTCACGTTGGCCAAAATTATTTTTTATTCAATTGATTAATTTCAAGGTTTCAACTTATATAGTAAAACATCGCTTGAGGATTACCAAAAGATAAATTCATTTTTTTTTTTTTTTTTTTTTAGGGTAAACCTCTATATTTCAGATTGGCAGATGTAGCTGAAAAAAAAACACGCCCAGGCTCCGAGGAGTGATGTAATTTCACTAAAAGGTACAGAGGCAGTACGCTGACCTGGTAAAGTATATGAAAAGTGTCTACGCGGGGGCGAGGATCAATTAGGCTGTATAAGGGAGTTTAAAAATTGATAGAGCTCCCGGAGGAGGAGGGGCCAAGAGTGATTAAGGTATGTAATTGGTGGCGAGGGAGTGGGGTGCTACAATAACATTAGAGTAGCAATGTATTAGAGTGCCCCAGCACGTAGCCACTCTTCAATCTACTTTGTCCCACCGCTCAACAAATAGATTACGTGCACATAACTCCCCTCTACCGAAACCTTTCAAATTTCCTTAGTCTTTTTCCCACTCCTTTTGTCTTTGAGGGGACGATTAGGGACTTTCAAACTGATGTTATTAACCTCATCCCGATTTGCGTGTCTACACTTTACATAGTTGGGTTGTGAGTGGAATGTCTTCCCGATGGTTCTTCTTCCAAACAATACATGGAGATTGTACGTACAGCAGAAGGCCAGGTGAATCATGTCTCGGATCGAAGAGTCGACTCTCCTTCTGAAAGAATCGTACTCACAAGTGACTCACAATTCACTTTGATTCGATCAAATCTCTATCCGGGAGGGTCAAAGGAATGAGATTTTCTAAGAAATATAATATTTAGGTTGATTACTTTATTATAATGTAAAGGACAGGAAAAGAGAACAGCAAATGAATAATTAATTATTCTACAATAAAAATCCTTGGAGTTACTTTCGACCAACACCTCTCCTGGAATAATCACATATCCCAAATCACACACAAATCCGTAACTGTACTCAAACAATTCCTAAGATTCCAAAATTCCATTCCTCAGAACACCCGTCAGCTCCTAGTATCTTCTCTCATCACTTCGACAACGGTTCCTTGGTGGAGGGCTATCTGCAGGACTAGAATTGAGACTCATGAATTGCTTTGTAAGATTTATCTTTGGGTTCCAGGGCGCTCTCAAGTCTCCCGCTGGTATACCGAGTTGAAGTGCCTTTACCCAACCTCCCGAAGGCAATACCACCTTGGTGTTTTCCTATACCAAGTTCTTAAAATCAAAGAACCTACCTATATACTTCATCTGCTCAGTCTTCTTTCATCCATCCACTCATTAAACACCAGATCCCAACCGATTGATTTATATATGCCCTCCTATAGAACCACCTTCTTTAGTAAATCCTTTATCATACATGCAACCTCCTTCTGGAATTCTCTTCCTATCTCCATTCGCCAGTCCTCATCCATTCTTTCCTTTAAACAACACCTATTCCTTCACTTATTGTATAATCAATCCTCCGCATCATTGTAATCAAATAAATAGGCATATATTGATTAGCATTATAAACAGTAGTTAAGCCAATATCCCAATGCAATTTCATTTTACTTACTTGCCAGACAAAAATCTTAATATATGAACCATGTATTTATTCTTAGGGGGCATATGTCCCAGAATAAAATTATTTTTACATTTCAAATGAGTAAGTGGCCATGAGCTTTAAGAAAGGGATTATTATTCGGTGAACACAATTGAAAATAAAGTTTTTTTTTTATTATGAAATTCAAATGTCCTATTAAGAACCCCAACGAAGATTAAAAAGGATTGTCAATTATCTATGGTGTTCTAAGATCCAGGAGTCTTGCCTCGCCTTCCACATGTTGGTGGCAGGGCTTGCTTTGGGATACCCTTGGCAAAATGTAAATACTGTATATAGGTACAAATCTGTTCAAGATAATTTATTTCATTTTAATTATTTACCTTAGTTTTTTCTTATTTTGCTATTATTGAACTCATTTGTTCTCTTACATTATTTTATTATCATTATTTATTTACTTTTATAATTTTATTTAATATGCATATATATGGTATGATTGAGTACTTATAGCCCAATACTTATTGCACAAAACAAAAAATAGAAAGTACAAGGTTAAAAGAACTGAGTCAACTGACCAAAATGAGATTTGAATCCTTACAACGTATAATTTCATACCCTCATATATCACATTAATAGAAGCAGAATTGTTCCAGCGGAAGTTTTCTGTCCTTAATCTCGTGCGTTCTGTTCACGACTACAGGTCAACGAGACGAATGCTGAAGGGATATAGAAATAACCTTCGTGCCCTCGCCTGGAATTCAATTTTTCTTCTCTTAGCATTTTCCTCCCTACAGAAGCGACTTAAATGAGATGAACGACGTAGACAAATCCTCGACGAGATAAGATAACTTGGGGATGTTCCGTGCTGGTACAGGACCCGTTTCAATTTTTTTTTTCTCCGTTTATTTTTGTTTATAAAACTTAAACGGTAAAAAAATACTGAAATTGCGGGGGGAAGAGGGGGGGTAGACAATTTAGGGATTCAATATAACAATATAAGAATGTGAAACATCCTTAACCCTTTTAGTGCCAGAGCCGATATATAGGCCCGCACATTGTAACGCTACACTTTTAGCATTGCAAGAGAAATTTAATTTCCAAATAAATTTATAATTCTTTATTATTTATTTGGAATAATAAAAATATTTTAAATATTTTAATATTTGAATATTTGTTATATAGAGGAATTTGTTGATCAAATGAAATAGGGATTGTGAAATGGAAGGGAAAGAAAAAGAAAAGGAATAAATCGAAAAACTTGTAGTTAGTTTGTAGACTGGTATTAATTGTAAAAGAAAACTGTGGAAGAAAAAAAAAATGTTATCTATGTATTATATTATATCATGTAAAAATATTTAACTTATATTTGTCCAGTCACGGTTTGATCAGTATGCTGTGTAATGTAGCAACCCGATATATTTGGGCAGCATGAATAAAGTAATTCTTTCTCTCTCTGGTTTAGTTTTATTACAAGATTAAAAAAAATATATTTTTCCAACAAATAAGTAAAAAAAGACATTGTTTCGGAAAAGGTAATCCGTCCGACACATACTATGTATCTTGGAGTTATTCATTATTTTTGTTATGCAATATTATTTGTATTGTTACAAAATATATTGGATATGGAAAGTTATAATAAATAAAATTCAATAAATGGTCTATATAAAGTTATGATGAAAATATAACTCAATTTTTATTTTCTTAATAATAATTTATACCTCTGTTATTTATATAATTTTCAATGAATATAGAAAAATTAGTGTCTTTGTTTTATTATCTATTTCTTCCACACTGCTTTTTTGAATTATCTAAATATTGTTTTGTTGTTTGGTTTTAATGAGCCTTTGTCCAAATCTTAGTAAAATCGTGAAATTCGGCCGGTTATGTTAGCATAGGCACCTCTTTTTCGCCCGGCACGGTTAATGAATTGGCAACAAACAGACGGATGCATTTGTTTATACTTCTTCCGACTATGACACGGGCTGACGAATAAATGCAACAACTGATAATCAACTGGAATTGATCATTTAATAATTCATAGGACTGGGATCCGATGAAGGAGATGATTCATTGAAGCTAATTCTGATCGGGAGATAAGGAGACCTCTACATGAGTTATGAGCAGTGAAATGTCGTGGATCAAACTGATTTTTCAAAACATCTAGCTTCCAAGATAAACAGAAAAAAAGCTCTTTATGCTGATTTCTAGTTGATAACTCGTTCTGGATATGAGACATGTTACACGATTAACGTGAGAAGGAGTGCCGTATCTAGATCCTATTTCTACAAGATTTTATTATTTATATCAGACTGTCATCTTTTTAATCACGCGAACTTTACGAAATTTATATCAGATTTCATACCATACGTTGTCTTTATGAGAGAATACTAAGTAGATAAGGATAAATATCGGAAGAAGGTAGTTAGGCAAGACATATGAGGTAGGATGTATGAAGTAGATTGTAGGAAGATTATCCGGGTGGCAGTCAATAAAGTTAACAAAAGTTTATCAAAAATGTGAAATAAATAATATTCTAATCAATTAGTATTTCCAAATTTTATTCGATAACAAGAAAGTAGGTATTTATTTATTTATTTTTTTTTTTAATATCTTTTAATTTGATAATTGCATGTACCGTTTTACATTTCAGAATTTAATTAGAGGATATAAACCATGAATTATGTCAGACCTCCTCCCTCCTGTCAGAAAACAATTCCGTCTCAAAAACGAAATTGAATTATACCAACATATGCTGGGGTCAGTAATGAAAGATATATTATTAACGAAGTACGAGGCCGCATTGGGAATAGCCGAGTGCCGTGTTCCCTTCTGTCTCGAAAATGAGTATTGCTCTACGACCCCCAATGACCTTCCATTTGTTAAGGGTTGATTACATTGTTTCGAAATTTATTATTTTTATTCTAGCCTCAATGAAATGTTACAAGTATAATCGAATCCGAAATTACACATTGGTTGGCTATTTTTTATTAAAATAATAATTTATATTATATCAAAAATAATACATAAAATATAATATATACTGATTTGGAGAGCGGGATAGCTCAGTGCTAAGGCACTTCTAAATCCGGGTGTGACATATAATATTTATTCTGTTACTGTAGTCGTGAGTCAACCCTGTGGGTTCATGAGCCCTCCGGGTTCATCCAGCCTCATTAATTGAGGTAAAATCTGGCGGTCGAACGTGATTCTGACCAAATCACATCATTGCACAACCGTTGGTCTAGTTTACTACTAACAGTACTTACCTAGTACTCTGCCCCTGACCTTTCATTGATTCTTTTATTTATAAATTGATGAAATATACAATATATTTTTAACAATTGTCTGAACTAATTATTAAGCACTAAAATGTAGAGAATACGAATCACGATTAATAAATGGAAGCATTACTTACAATTGTTTTATATCTTCTACATATCTGCAATACCGCAAGGACTAACCCTTACAAGGTATCTTTCTAGCAGATAGTCAGTAAATTTAATTCTGTTTATCATTTTATCTGTTTATTTTTATTGTTTTTAATTGTATTTCATGTGTTAATGAGATTAGAAAACGAATTTAAAGTATGTCCATCTGGAGTTTTGTTAATAACCCAATTATTATTCTTTTCTATAGTGATCATTTTTTTAAAGATTTTGTTTGAAATTCTTTTTCTTAGTAAAAATTCCTAAAATCGTACAGATTTTTCAAATAATGTTTTTTCATGATTAAAATTTTAGTGAAAATCAGAACATGGTTTGTCCATTATTGTACACTAAATAATGAGTAAGACTAAAATTAATGGAATTAAAGTGTCAATGGAAAATTTTTTCTTATTCTTTTGGTAAAAAAGTATAACTCAATAGTGCTTGATGAACATTTCGAGGATTCTCTTAAGCGTCTATAATTTAACAATAAGCGTTCTATAACTACTTATAAACAATTAATACCATATCTAATTTTAATTCAAACTTTTAATAAATTAGTAAATAAATTTTTTGCTTTAATTTTGCATGCTTTCATGGTCGTACCCAGTGAGATGAAAGAGGGGGAAAAAAAGAAGTAAAAAACTAATCATTAATTCAAATTAATTTTTTTTAAAGTAAATAATTGTAATAATTAATAAAGAACTGCTATAATTATATATAATATCCTTAAAAATTTGGTTTCATTCGCCTTTTCCGCGCTGAACTTTACCGCACGTCCTTGCTTGCTTACCTAATCTGTATCATTGAATCACAATTTTTAAAATATAGTAAAAATACAATGAAGTGTGGTTAATGATTGGATCCAAAAAAGGATCGAAGATTAAAGTCTAATGAGAAATTGTGGAAGAGAGGATAGTTCAGTATTAATTATTACTGCATGATTATATTACAGATCAGAAATAAATTCAAGACGTTCTTTTAAAATATTGTGTATTTTAAGGATTTTGTTTAATGACTAAGTTTTTTTTAATTGTATTTTTTTTTATCCGTATATCTAATTATAAACGATTAAAAAATTATTGTGTTTTAGTTATAGACCTAAAGACAAGAAAAAAAAATTGTAATATAGAAGGTCACGTGGTGGAACAAGTGAATACATTTCTATTATTATTGTTTCTTCAAGTTTAATCTTTTGCATATTTATCTCACACATAAATTCATTTTGCAATTACCATAAATAATAATAACCTTTATTTAGGCAAACGGTTATTATAACAATTTAAAAAAAAGTGCCCAACTTTACATATAAATAAATTAACTGAAAACCTAAAGCTTGTAGCTGAGGTCATTAGGATCTGACTAGAATAGCTTCTTAATTAAAAAATCAAGAAATATGGTCATAATCAATCTACGTGAAATAACTTTATCGTTTAATAATAGGCTCATTTTTTTCTTCTTTATAGAGAGATGTTATCGATAGATAAACCGATAATACGCGACTTACGTTGACGCATAAGTGAGGTGAAATTATGGGGGAGGGAGAAGAAATTTACCGACCCGCTACCGGTATTGTAGGACCTATTATAATTTATTGGAGTCCCCCGGTTGGCTAAACACTATCATCATCCCAGGTCCCTCGATTGTCCACACCTCCAATAATCTACCATCTTCGGCTACCCGCCCTATAACAGATTGCGGAGCGATCAGGTTTATTGGCTGATGAATACCTATCGTATCTTGGATCTTGGGTATGTGAGGTATGATTAATTCTTCAATATATAAAGACGTTGCTTGTCGAAATGGGGGGAAATCATCAGACTGTTTTAATTTAAAATAAATTAATAGCACGTAACCACCTTGATAATTCCTCCTAATCACCTAAGCCCCTAAAAAGGAAATCAGTCACGTTGTCTTCATTATTCATTTCCTCTTTGGGAGGGCTTCTCAAAAGTTAATTTATTTATTTTTTATATGTTTTTTATTTTTATAAGTATTTTTATATTTTTCTTACGCCACAATTATGAGAATATCTAAATAAAGATAATATGAAGAACGATATGGTTTTGATGTCGCGAAATGGGCAAAAATATAAATTGGATTTAATAATATTAATTAATACTTAAACAAATTATTTGAGAGACTAGATAATTGCAATAAGGAATTTATAGACTCAAATTACAACGATAAAAAAAAACAACTTCTTTTTCACATTTTCTACCCTGGAAGGCAAAAATGTCAAATATTTTTCGTTTTTCTTATGCTATAAGAATAAGAACTTTAGGTATTTCTCGGTGGGTGAATAACGGATATTGACTTTGCTTCTGCCAAAAACTCAACACATCAAAAAATTAATAATATTCAATTAATTAATGAAGGAACAAATGCTGTCTCCGATGTAGTATTTTCCATTTTTCTCCTTAAGGTAATTAACAAATAAATAATATAAGCAAATCAAGTGATAAATAATTTTGAAGTTGGGTGTGGGAATGCGTTGGTTATTACCATCAGTTTGAACTATTTTTATTCTAAAAATAAAAGTATAGTAAATATCGGCAAAGAAGATAAAAAAATCATGGTAAGAGTTGACTTATAAAGTCAATTTTCGTTCTTGTATTTTTATAAGATATTTGATTATTTAATTACAATAAAAAATGTTTAAGACATATGTTTTTATAAATATATACTGATGAGTTTTTGAAGGAAAATTATACAGCTAAATTTTGATCAAAATTTGATCAACAGAATTTGATCAAACTCATTTGATAGAATTTTAGATATAAGATCTTGAACTAGAGTTATTTATTGATTCTAGAGGTCAGGAGAGTTCTCTAATTAAAATACATAGTTCAAAAATATTTATATCTCGGCAGTTCTCAAACAAAACTAAGTACGTTGTCCAAACGTATTGTTACATCATTAGGTCTGTCCCATACCCTCTCTTGTTCCCAAAAACCGATACTTAACAGGTCGGCCTAAACTCAGGCTAACATGTACCAGCCAATCCAAATAATATATCCACATACTTTGGCGCAAGTGGAAATTAATTTAGCAAATGTATGGCTGTACCTTAAGGATTATCTTAGGGAGTATAATAATACTCATTTTTAATATATCACTCGACCAATGAATCAGTTGAATGGATTATCACCACCGGCGTAACAGCCGGCGGGAACGAAACTTGCCAGAACAGTCGGATATTCATATGAGGGTTCCTTCATCCCCCCCTCCTCCTGGCAGCTATTTGGGTAACCATGTATATATAGCCTTACACACAGCCTCTTTACGATCCCAACCATCCCACTAACATCATCCTCTTCTTTTAAATATTATCTTAAGGACCGCTTTACTGCGGATGGTGGTTAATCGGAGTTGTCTAACGGTACTTGTTTACCGAACCAATCGGATACAATCGCTGGAGTACGTGTCATCGAATGAATCGGAAAATGTGTTACTATGAAGTTGTGACGTAGCATAAAGATATTATAACGAGTTTCACGTTTTACAATTATTAATAGAAAAGGTCTCTGAAAACGATTAGAGTTTTACTATGTTCATACATCTTCAACTTACACTTTACACTTAAAGGGCGCAGCGAAACGATTCCTCTGGGAAGCCGTAAAATCTCAAACGGGTATGAAACACCGTAAGTTCTAGGAATGTCTCATCTCTATGATTACGACATAAAACCGGTAAGTGACCCTTGCAGCCCATTATGCAGAAACAGAGTTGGTTTACGATTCTGAAGCACAATTACTCATACATATAATAACTTCTCATGAAGTTTCACAAACCGGAACCTACGGACAAATATGCCAGCTATAATCTCGTCTGATGTTTCCACCCTTTAAAGGCGTTGGTACCAGAGAGAAATGCTTTATTTAGCCATGCCAATCAATCCATGATCGAACATATATATTAACATTATATAAGAACAATTTTTTTTCTTTTTTTTTTTTCTACCCTTGTAAAATCAATGATCTTCTATACACTAGGTACCATATTTTATAACTATTTACCCTCTATTTAACAATTTTATTCCATTTGACAATCTTATTCCATTTATTTGGCACTTTTATTCTCCCTATTTTACTCTCTCATACCTCCTCGTTTGAACCGGTAGTCAATTTAAAAGAATTTATAATGAGGTGTAGATAGTTGACCGTAGATTAATGCTTGAAGAAGTTTGTCGGGGGGCGCGGTCAGCAAAGAACAACATACATAAACAAAACCATATTTATTTATTTTATGCCGACGTTTCGACCTGAGTTTCAGGTCTTCATCAGGGGTTGTGGCGTAGGGGGAAGATTGGTAACTGAATTTATGATTAGATGGCAATATAAAATCAAATCAAAGACGCAATAGTCACAGCAGTAGATCAATTTGAAAATAAATAAATAGAAAAAAATATATATGTATTTAGAAAAACAAAAAAATATTTAAACAGGTTGAAAACGCTAAAAATATATATAACTACCCTGTTCAGATACATCCACAAATAGTTAACAATATAAGTTCTCCCGTAGAACCTTGTAGTGACCGAACAGTAATGCATAGGACGTTGATCATTATTCTTTAAGAAATGGGGGCAAATTTGTTTTTCTTCGTTATTGATTGTGGCTGTATGTGCCAACAAATCATTTTCTGGGTAAAATAGATTATTTTCATTATTTCTTTTCAGAAACAATTTTTGTAGAATTTTAGTAGCTAAAACCTTTCCCTTTTTGTGAGATAATTAAGTATTTTCGTTAGTCATGATGATTTTTAAAGTAACAATTAACGTTTTACCTCGTCAATCTAGACTACTGCCTCATTCTACCAAAACACCTAGTTCGTAAAAAAAAATCTAGGACTATTTCCGTTCATCAATGAAGTAAAAAAAGGACGACTTTTTTTTTTATTACAGTTTTTTCAACATTTAAATAATAGAAAAAATTATCATATCTCTATTTGAACAATAACTATTTATCCCCAGATAGAATTGTCTCCCTATAAAATCCAAAAGTCTTAACTTTTCCCAATAAAATAATCTTAAATCCAATCCACGAAGGAATGGTATATTATAAATAATATGTTTCAGAGCTTGCGAGAGTGCGGTAGCACTTGATTTTTATGGTTCAATGAAAACATAAGAATCAAGTCGTCAAGTGTATAAATAAAATCTAATTAATGATTAAAGACATATCACTTTTAGCACTATTTAAAACCCTAATGTTTTTATCAGTATTTAATTATACATTATATATAACAATTCCCAACAATATATTAGGAATCCATTCTTTTCCATTATGTGTCAATTTAAACGGTATCATGTCTGTTGGTTTGTTAATTTAGTTTTTAATTTAAATATTGGAGTTCTATCAATGGGTAGATCCTCCACATGTTTTTGTCATGTCATAATATCACTTACAGCAAATTTACTTGATGTGTATATATGTATACAGTTGTAAATATCAATAAATAAATTATTAAAAAAAAAAAAAAATTAAATATAAGAGAAAAATATATGTTATTAATCAGATTAATTCCAGCAGTGGTCAAAAGAATAAAGATACATTAAGTAAAATTATAAAGAGTACATTTGAATCCTCGGGGATTAATTCATATATTTTTTAATATTTGAATCAAGACTCATATTTTCATTGTCAAAGATTTGAGCAGGAACGTCACCATAGAAGGGAAATAAGGGTATAACTTCCCTCTCAACCCATAATGTGAAAACCCAAAAAGTTAGGAAATTTGAGTTTTGAGATCCTACATCAAGTTGAGAAAATGCTTTTTACAAATGGTAAAGTTTAAAAACTAAATACCTCTAAATATGAGAAATGAGCAAATAATAGATATTGTTGTGTTTGAATACACAATAAAAACATTGTTACCAACAGGCAAGTGAAAGGTTCAAATCCAATAAAGTTGGAAATATTCAAATATTCAATAATATAGTTGAGAAAAGAAAAATATTTTTAAATTTATGTTGGTTAAAATTAGAAACTTTTGCACCAACTAATATTTTAGCAACGCCCCAGGATAAGATAGAAGTGTTATCACCAACAAATTAAAGTGACGTAAGCAGTAAATTGAATTTAGTAATTTAAAATCTCCTATAACTCCTAATATTAAAACTGGATCAAACTAAAATAAAAAAAAAAAATACAACCCTGAAATTTCTAGGTACTCTATGTCGGACTAATTTTATCGGCATATATAACGGAGTAGCAGGTAAGCAGCAAATCATGACCATTGAGCAATATCTTACGGGGCAGCTGTAACCCGTTTACGAGATACTTGCATTTTTACGAGGGTGTAAACCCTTCCTACCCCCCTCACTTCGGGGACCTTTATTTGTCTACACGGTGAATGCCTAAATTCAATATAAAATAAAACGTGGATGGCTTTTTTTATGAAGTGGATTCACGGCAAAGAGAATGAAAAGAGGTATTTTACCCATTTCCGCAATTTTATTTCCTACCATATCGTCACAACTATTGATCAAGACATTCTGACCCCGTGAACTCAGGAATTTATTTTCTTTATCATAAATGTATCTACCCATACTAAATTTATATTAAAAAAAAGTATCTTATAAGTAAATTTAATAAAACAGACCATTAATTACCGTGATGGTATGAAACACACCATTTTGTAAAGGAATCTACGTTTTAAAATAAATTATTAGTGGATTTAAGACACTGAATCATGATAAGCTATTACAATAATAAATTTTTAATAAACTATTAATAATTTTAATATTAGCTTGCATCAGGTTAATTTATTTGACAATCACATCTATGGAGATCCAACTATTTATATAATTCAGTTCATAAAATACCAATAGTTTTTATCTTAACCTCAAAACTCAAGTCTCTTAGCTATTATTTAATTAACAAAAATCAATTTATAAAATACACTTCGATTATACCTAAAAAAAAAAATCCTTAATCAAGCCAGAATATAATATTTGCTCGTAATACATTAAAAAAATAAATAAAACACTGGTTACCTTTGAATGTTAGAGGTGATAGTATTAATAATTTTGACTTATTCCTGATTTTGTATCGATATTATTCTACAGGGATATGCTTATTTTATCCTGAGCTAGAATTTTTCAAGGGATCGGATAAAAAATCGTGTTTTAATGAATTTGAGCTTTCGAAAAATCGATTATGTGTTTTAATAATATCTCTACAAACATTTTTTTTTTAATTATGTCACTTGGAACAATAATTGATACTTTATTATTGTAAGATCATTACTAAAAGAAACGTACTCGCATTCAGAAGATTTCTGCATTAGTTATCTGAGATTTTTGGTCTATTTATAAAAAAATCAGCTTGGAGCCGTTTGATTTACGGAATTCAGACCATATGACGCAGAAACAAAAAATAAATGCATAAAAAGCATCATTAAATTTTATAAAACTAAGGTCGGTAATAAAAGGAATTACCTGGATACCATTCATGGAATTCTTTCTGAAGCAATAAACCTCTTACCTAAAAAAAAAAAAAAAAATATATATTACTCAACGTGAACGTAATTTTCATAGCTGTTAATTTTAAATCAAAGTATGTATAAATACATGTAAAAAACAAAATTATTGGTATAAAAACATAAAAATATTAGGGGAGTTGGTAGCTAAAGGTTACTGATCTATCAAACGACCAAAGAACCTCCTAAAAGGGACCGGAACAAAGACCTGCTTAAGAGGGCTGTTATTGCCATCAAAGTAAGTTGGCCAAACTGTAGTTCCAAGTTTCCAGGTGTCTCAGGGGTGTCATCCAACCGCCCGGATTCGTTGCCAGCTCGTACAGAACGTCCCTTAAAGTTCATTTCACTAACTCTAAACGGATTAGCCCGTTCTCCACCGATGCTAATGTTCTCTCTGTTAAATAGTGCTAAACCTGTTTTCCTTCTTTGAACTTAGTATCTGAATAGCTGACAATAAATGGTCTATTTTCGTTTGGTATTAAATAACGTGCCTAAGAATCATAGCGCAGATGCATTCACTCAAACGCTCATATCTGAGTAAGAGAGGGTGAGTTAGAGGGGCTTTCAATAATATTTAAATTTTTAATATGGAACAAAGAGACAATTTACTGTTATCTCAAGCTTGCAAAGTAGTAACATAGTGCATTATTGTTTTAATCAGGAATATTTTAAATATATATATATTAAATAGGTTGCATCATTATTAGGTATATTTTAAATATTTATATTGAATAGGTTGCATTATTATTAGGTATATTTTAAATATTTATATTAAATAAGTTGCATTATTATTAGGTATATTTTAAATATTTATATTGAATAGGTTGCATCATTATTAGGTATATTTTAAATATTTATATTAAATAGGTTGGATCATTATTAGGTATATTTTAAATATTTATATTAAATAGGTTGCATTAATATTAGGTACGTTTCAAAGCATTATTGTCTATCACTTTACTGGTTAAGATATTTCTACCATCGGTCTAGTTCAGGGTTTAGTACAATTCCGATCCTAAGTAAAATCTTGAAATGGCAGCGGTCCTCACGTCTTTTGCAATTATGTAACTGTAGTTCTAACTGTGGTGTTCTACTCTCTAGTTCTGGGTACCCACAATATCTGCGCAGTGAACCCTCCTCTTTCGCCCTCCGTAGCAGCCTTACTTATCTTAAATTTAATACAGAAACTTATAGATAGTTGCTCGATGTAAAACATGCCACAATCTCACAAGAGGATATAATAAGACAAAAAAAATCCATCCTTCTTTCCCGGATCCGCCCCACTAAGACCCCCAGGGGGCGACAATCATATATCACTTTTAAAATATTTGCTTAAAACTAAATTGATTGAGAGGAATGGGAGTTGAAAATTGGAGACCGGCTTGCATGGGAAAGAGTGGTGGCAGAGGCCCAGGTCCTACAAGGACTGTAGCGCTCAACAGTGAGTGAGTGAGTGAGTGAGTGAGTGAGTGAGTGAGTGAGTGAGTGAGTGAGCTTAAAATGGGAAGAGGACTTTAAGATAGTTTAATCGGGCAATATGTAAAAAGTGTCTCAAATTGAAAAATATTGATCGGCTGGAGTCTTGCCTTGTTCGGAATTCCCTAGCCTGCTTTTAAACTCGACAATTATAAAATAATAGCGATCTGAATGGGTTTAAGATCATTTATTTTATTTGAACTTTACATCAAGTTTCTTTATAAAGATTTTTTTTTTTGTTTAATTTATTTATTTGTATTAGACTTTTGTTTTCTTAATTTAACTGTATTCATTCTATAAATAATGAATTAAAAGTAACTTTTTTCTGAGACGTCTAGTTTTTTTAAGAATAATTACAATGGAATTTTGAGTCCCAATTTCCTGGCATATAATGGATTAGCAATATAATAAAATAATGATATAAAGAATAAAAGTTAAAATAAGAGAAAGTATTGAAGTTTTAAAATTTAAATTTATAAATACTTTTTAACATAAAATAATTGACAATGAGATATTGAAAAAATAAAATAAATTAAAATATATATATAAAATATAACATTTTTCTTGTTCGATTATTATAAATATGACGTTATAATAATTGAGGTGTTGGAGAAATAATTTATATTTAAATTAGGTTAAAGAAGAAATTTCTCGAATGGGTGTGGGTAGGAAATCCTCATAACAAGGTAACACGATTATAAAGGATATTTTTGAAGAATATTGAGTTGATATTTTGTATTCAATTTAAGAAGTGGCTAGTGGTAGTATTTATAAATAGTTAAATGTAACAAAATGTATTATTTGACAGTAAAAAAAAAAAACGTTTATTTCTCTCTGTTATATTTATATTAGCTCTTCAAAACGACTTTAGCGTTGTATAATATAATTATATAACAAGAAACAAATTAGTGATTTCATAAAATTATGATTTAGAAATTATATTAAAAATTTAGGAACAATAGTGTGTGTGTGTGAACGCAACTCGTACATAATGATAGTAAAATCGTTTGTACTATTGGTATTGACCCGAGGGACGTTTTAAGCATTATCTTGCCTTAACAAGGAGAAGAAATGGAAGGTAAGAGACACTCCAATCGGCGAAGGTTACCCCTCCTTCATAGAGACACTGCCGCCGACAGAAGCCTCCCTTGACGCCCAGTCGTGACTGGAAGACGCAGGAATGGGAATGAATGCCCTCTACAAGACAATGGCCAGGCAGCGACCAATGGGGGAATGGCATTAGCGCGAGGAGATTTCGACAGGCGGCCGTTGTCCATTAGCGGCTGTCACTGGCTCCAGCCTTGGAGATTAATGACCAATGATCATCCCTCTTTTAACAATTATAACTTGGACGTCCAAGCACCTCCTCCTCCTGTCCTCTTATTAACGGATCGATTCGGTCCAGAAGTTCACTACTTTGACGTTCCCTCGGTCGCACTGAGTGCTTTCTGAAGGGTTATTGATTTCAGGTCGATAGCTGTCGTGAGAGGGATATTGGAGGATGCTTTCATACAAGCAGGGGAATGTTACGCGGGTAATACGATTAATAATGGCAGAAATACGCCCATACTTATACTTAGCTGTATACCAGGTCCAATGCAGTTTCTACACTATAGAACTATAGAAGGGAAAAAAGGGGGAAAAAAAGAGGTATAATTGGTTAACTGTTCTTTTATAATCTCACTTGCAAATAGGTCTTGTTGGTTTTTAGTTTATAAAGGATAAACATACGAATATTAGCTAATATTGTGTGGCTCTTGAGGACCA
>NW_027107551.1:251575-254141 GCF_000696795.3 Halyomorpha halys | reverse complement strand
AACTTGAATTATATTTACCGGGTGTAGGTCCCTTAATTCAGCGTTGTGTAATCTTCTAAATTCTCCCGTTGATTCATCCTTTTTCGGTCTGAATATTTTTCGCAATACTTTATTTTCGAAAACCCTAAGAGGCTGGTCATCCCTTAGTGTGAGAGGCCACGTCTCACACCCATAAAGAATAATGGGAAGGATAATAGTTTCGTAAATTCTAATTTTTAAGTTTTTCAATAGAATGCGCGAGCTAAGCAGTTTCGAAATTGAAAAATAACAATTTCCCGCCTTCAACCTAGCTTTTATTTCATCATCAATTTCGAGAATATACTTATAAACACGATTATATTTCAGTATACCACATTATATTGGT
The DNA here is from genome assembly GCF_000696795.3 of Halyomorpha halys. NCBI lineage: Eukaryota > Metazoa > Arthropoda > Insecta > Hemiptera > Pentatomidae > Halyomorpha > Halyomorpha halys. The sequence continues at coordinate 253,777 of NW_027107551.1, read as the reverse complement.
GAAAATAAATATATAATAAAAATTATATATTGCAGCTGATTCGTCATTATATATATATATATATATATATATAGGAATAGTAATATAACAATATTGAGGAGGCTTTATTGTTCGCATTGTCATGTCCAACAGTAAAAAAAAAAACGGAAAAAAAAGAATTGCTATACCAAAAACCAAACCAAACAGCTCTAATCACGCATTTCAGACAAAAAGGACTTCAATTTTTGATGATAGAAGATTAAAAATAATGGCTTTAATGATATAATTTTTTCAAAATGTTTTTTTGAATTCCATAATATTAAAAATCTGGACCGCTACAACCGATAAAGAGTCAGGGGTTCTACACTTTGGAAGAAAGTAATGTTTTTTTTTAAGAACGGTTTTACAAGGTGGTGATTTGTTCATGATTACACTCATCCATTGTATTCTCTCCCAATTAAGAGAACCCACTGTATGAGGCTTGGTGGACCCGGAGAGTTCTCCGATTTGAAACTGGGACTTTGGAGTTAGTAGCACAGTGTACCACCCCACTCCCTTATTTGAATTCCATAAGCAGGAAAAATTAATATGTATATTAGAACTATTGATTAATTTTTAATTTATTTTTTATCTTACTTTAAAATAAGTTTGTTCTTGTTAACCAATATTAATTGAGCAGTATTACATCCATAATAAATTTAATGTATTCTCCTATCTTTATTAATAGTTTTAAGGTAAATACTTATTATTGACATTTCCTGAAATGAAAAACAATGACTCATTGTAGAACTACTGAAACAAAAATACTTGTCGGAAACCACAACTTCTCAATATTTTTTTATTTTTCCATTTCCTGATTACTTCATGAATTTGATTCATGCCAATGAAAGTTAATATGATTATATGATATGAAATACGATACTGTAATAATTCTACAAATCATTCTTCAGCAGTGTGTTCTGGAAGATTATGTGCTCAAGTTTTGATAAGCAGTAGTAAAAAGTCTTAAAATGATAATCAGTTCATATCATGACATTGTCGTACTCATGTCAGAGAAGCACCGACGCCGATGACCGTGCTATCTGTGAAAACGGAACCAGTGATCAGGTTTAATAGCTCTAATGAGGACTCTTCTCCGGACAGTTAGAAGGCGGTGTCATCCACCGAAATGACGAGCCACAGAATAACAGAGCATGAAATGGTGCCACAGTTCTTTTCTGTTCCAGTTAAATCAAAACCATAAGAAGAAGATTACCAACTAGAAAGCATGGAGCATCCGAAAATTTATATCGCTCTTTTACGAGAGTCCGATTTTCGCCCGTCATTAAATATAAGGTTTTCCGTCCCCTATAGGCCATTTTCTGAAAGCCTGATTTCGTCGGATGTTTATGTGAATTTTTGGACGGGACCTAAACAGTAGTGATGTTTATGGGGAGCTTGTCGTGCATTTCACGGCGAGGAGCTTTCCTCAGCCTAAAAGGGAAGCAGTTGAAGGGGATAATGTGGATCTGTAGGGAGAGGCGGAGGGCTTCCGGTCGGCTAGGCCTACAGGATGGCCAACCCTGGATGAGGCCATATATCCCCTCGTTTCCCATCTCCGATCCAATTCCGGGCCAACCTTCTGGACCGGAGGTATTCCCCAACCCCCACAGCCTTCATTTTCATGCTGGATTGCTCACACCAAACTCAGCAGAAACCTATTCCTGTTCAATCTGGGATATTTTCCTTAAGTAAGGAGGTGGAACATGACTTATTGGAATCTTTTGTTCCGCTTTTCAACGACTTATACCGAGAAGCCAATATAATTCATGTATTTGAAAGTTTGAAATGTTTCATCTTTAGAATTACTATTGATCTTTATAAACAAAAATGTAATGTTCATTCCCTCATCGTTTACACCTCTTTTTTTCAAAATGTTGGATGTTGTCCTGCGAAGAAGGTTCTTATCTATTGGATTCTTTGATTTATCCAGTAGAAAAAAAGTTATGATCAAATTGATACATTATTGGCTCTTAACCTAAAATAGTGTATGAGATAATGTGATACACTTATGTAACAATATAATAATAATAAAGGCCTAACGAACCAGAAGGTTCGATGCCGATACCACCAAACGCTCTCTGCATACATCCTTCCAGGGATGTCCCTCCAAACCCTATTCCACTAAATCAGTTTTACCGCAATCCTCCCATCTACGTTTCGGTCTACCCCTCGGACGTTTAC
>NW_027107551.1:242859-250990 GCF_000696795.3 Halyomorpha halys | reverse complement strand
TGTTTTCATAAATAGTATTGCTTAGTCGGATCCAAGTTATAATCAAGAGGAGTCGCACGCAACAGGCAAGGTTATGTCATGGCAGATAAATCTATAACGGGCTTATAACTGGACAATGTCCTATTCGGATGAATATGAATGAAATTGGCGGTATTTTTTAATGAGCGACCCCCTCCCCCCCATAAAAAAAACTTCTTTATTGAATTAGCAATTTTCTTTTTTTAACTTAAGATTATTTCCATACATTAAGGTGCTTTGCCTTTGAGGAACAGACATCAAGAGACTTTACTCCGTTTTTATATTAACTCAACGAATCTTTTCCTTGCTCAGATCAGCGCCTAGAAGACACCTGGAACGCTCCGACTGCCTGGAATCCCAATCAATCATGGAGACTGACACGCTCATTACGGGTCCCTCAAAGTATTGATAAGTCTTGGTCAGTGAAGCTAATAATGATATTCCACCGCACTAATGTTTTAAAATTCCAATCTAATAACATGTCTAAACTAATCTAAAAACCTGGTTTAAAAATATTTCATACCAGTCAGTGATCCAAATTATGTAATTCATAATTCTTCTAAAATTTGCTACAAAAAAAAAAAAGGTGCGAGGAAGTAAAACATTTTCAATAAAATATTACAAATCTATTTTATTTTATTTATCTAGTTTGTACGGTAGCAACTAATTTTGTCCTTAGAGGCTGCAAATACTCAATCACATATTGTTAAGAGTTTTTTATAATTAAATTTAGTGTTCTAATTTTTCTTAAGTAATCCTGTCTAGATTATTTAAAAAAGTTACAATTATAAGGCGGTTACCAGGCACAGTTGGAATAAGTGAGCTGTAAATTCCTCAGAAATCTAGTGTAGATTATGATAAAATATAAAAGGTGAATTTATAAAAGACCCAAGTTCTTAAGTTTTATGCACTTTTTTTTATAACGGAAGGTAAAATATTTCTGACAATTGAGAAACGTTATCCCATTAATCATCGGCCATGCTACTAATGATAGTGAGAACTATTTCCAAAGTATTGAGAAGCGATATAGATTCCATAATTAGATGTTATAGTACTTTACCTCGGAAGTCGTGTGGTTGATAGACCGCATGGTTAATGAGACGAGATTACTACAAGGAGAGGATAGCTGGTGATAAAAAAATAACTGATAATCATGACGATAGCAGCTTAAGAAAGCCAGAACACGCAAAATTATTGTTTATTTCAATTTCAAAAGACATTTAAAGCAACTTAATAAAATGTAAAGAACTTTATTATTTTCAATTTTCATGTTCCTCAATTTTAACTAAAATAATAATATAATTGTGAAGGAACGATTTTTTTGTTTTCAACATTATTTTCCGTAACATAGATCATCATAATTACAGGCACTATGATCTGGGACAGGCCTTCGACGCATCAGCACTGACCACATCAACACGATAGGAAAATTCCTCCCGAATGCATTACGTACTATTACCTTGATTACAATTGTTATGCTACACCATCCTTGACGTATCCCCGCAGTCGTAAGGAATGAGTTTTGTGGATTTTGGAGGGCACGGTTCTGAGGACTCATTCGACCAATCCACCATTGAGGTATTTTCATTCAAATATGCTCGAACTGGCGAGCTTCAATGAGAGTGTTCCATCTTGCTAAAATACGGAGTCACGTGAGTGCGTTTGAAGCAAAGGAAAACATTTCTAAATAGCTTTGTCCTGTGACAATGTTGGTCTGAAAGCAACTGGCAGCTCTTCAAAACTTGAAAATATACTCTTTTAAATGATATGCGACTCATTTCATTTCTTGCGTATTACAAAATAAAGCTTGGAATGTCTATTTTAGCTAGGTCCATAATTTTTAATTTTTTCAGCTATTATTATTGGCTTTTATTTATCGACACGTACCTGGAGACTAAATAACTTGGCCTAATAATGCAGTAATCGTTACTTTACTTATTATTAGTAAAGTAACGATAACTACATTATTAGGCCAAGTTATTTATTTTGAAACTGTTATTCTAAATATATGCATATTAGTTAGACATAAATAATTCCTAACCCTAAGTCTAAGAGTTAATGCATTTATTAACTTTCCGTCGAAGAGAAATTCTTTCATGGTAAGGCATGAAGAGACGGTTAAACTTCAACGAACAACACTCAGCCTTAGATTAAGCAAATTCTTCGCGGGTTCCAGCGGTTCAGCGCATCATCTGGAAGGTTGTCCGTTTTGCATAATCCTAAAAAGGCATTGGAGGGTACCTCGGACGAAGGTAGTTGTATGCTAATCTGCGGCCAGTAGAAATAAAGAGATGCTCGGATTTAATAAGAGGGGGAGGATTATGTAAATGGTGGCAGGATGAGGGGGGGGGGAGTTTGGGGGAGAGGCTGTCAGGGGCAGGCTACGGGTGTCAGCGGCAGCATTCCCTGGATGCCACCTACCGCCGCCCGAAAATTAGTCTGACTCACCGCCGGCCCCAACACGAAACAGTTTTCTTCCATTAGAGAGCACTCTCAGGCTAGCCACAGAATAATTCCATCGGCTCCTCTTACCTCACCAGCTCTCAAATCACTGTTTTCCTTCGGGACAGGAGTGCACCATTAAAACCGTACTATAAAAAATGGTGATGAGGGTTTCTAAAAACAAAATGAATTTATCTTCAGAAAATGTGGAACGAGTTCGATATCGTCATATAGGGGAATACGTTTATCCTCATAATAGTCCAAAACCTCGAGAGGAGAAACAAATAAATTATTCCATTCCAATTTTTGGTTACAATTATGAAACTGTATACAATTAAGAGGCAAAATTATGACTGCGAATTATGGTAAGGGGGAAAAAACAGCCACTGTTCCAAGAGTTTGAAAATTCATTTTTGAGTTCTTTCAAGTAAATAAAAAAAAAAAAATGCGTTGTTTTCTGTTAGAAAAAGGTGAATTGTTTACCTAGAGTATACAGGTAATAAATTAAATGTCCTTAAAAATTAAATATTAAAGTATTTAATACACTTCCTGAAATTTATAATATTCGAAAAAACTTAATATTTTCGCTGAGTTTTCATTCTAAAGTCCATATCCTTGGAACTACCTATAACACTAAAAACCTACACAGTAAATTATATTTTCCAAAATATAAACTCTAATAGATGTTCATTGGTTCATTGGTTCTCTAGATACAATTTTTTATAAAGAAAACTTTGTTTCCAAATAACGAAAAATTAATATATTGTTAATTAATTTAATCGAATTTCAGTTTAGTTTCTCAATATTTAGCCAAATCGATTCGATTCGATAACCAACTAAAAATAGTTTAAATTGAGTAAGAGGTTATATATAGCATAATGAGAGGAATTTTATGTATCAACATGAAACTAAAGCATTTGACTAAAATTATAAAACCGGTGATTTTATAGCGTGTACATGTAACAGAAAATTAAAATTGTTTAATAATATTTTAAAAAAAATAAATATACCTGCCCTTGAGTCAGGTTTCTGAAAAACGGTAAATCTTCACTCGCTACAGATAATATTTACATCTTCGTCCATTACTAAATATGCCGATGGTATCTCACTTATATCTTCCATGAGTTTCGTAATTGATTATTTACGATTAATAATGTAATTTGTTCGACTTAAGTTGTCTTGTGTCTTCCGGGAGGGAACAGTCCTAAACTTGGCAAAGCAGCTACTGCACATCCGCTTACAAACAGCATATTTACTGGATAAGTATTTTTGTCTCTTGTATGATAATGAATTTTATATTAAAACGGAGATATATGATATGAAATTAGAGACTATATTACTGAATGTTTCAAATGTTGTCCTTATGTTTTATTTTTTAAAAAATAAAAAGTGTGTTTAGCTCATTTGGAATAATAATTTTTTTTTCTTTGTAATAATTAGTTCCAAAATGTTTCTTTATAATTTTATTTCCTGTAAAAATAGACGTTTCGGGGCTACACATCTTCTGACCACCTTGCAACTCCCTGAATGGCATTAAATTCAGCCCGCAAATAACATTATTAATAACCCATTTTAATATTTAGGTGCTTACTGTGTACATCGGCCAGTAGCGGAATTTTGAAATATTAATAACATTTTATTTAGCCATTAATCACAGGAACGTTAACATTTAGAAAATTTATGATATTTAGCTTATAACAATGTTATGATTTAGCTTATAACATTTCGGTATAAACAAATTTTTAGAACATCTTATATTATTAGATATTGCAGTCATTTAAAGAGAAGCAACAAATATCAAATTAGCAATAAAAAAAATAAGATGAATATACTTTAATGTAAATCTCAAAGTAAATAATGGATAAATATGAAGAATAATAAGCATGGATAAATGGATAAAACTACAAAAAAAAATAAATAAATAAATTGAACAATAATAATAAAAACATAGAAAATTAAGAAGCAGAAAATACATACAATACAAATATATAATTGTATAAGATAAGATATCGTTGATAAAAGGTGAAAAAAATGAAGAGCTAGTGAAGTATTAGTATTTATCTGTAACATATTGGACAATATAAATCGTAAAGTAAGAAACCGTTGTAAACCCCATTATAAATATAATATATAAAAAATACAAACAAAAAACTAAAAAAAGTTCAAATAGATTACTATTGTTATACCTACTAACCTACGAACCTATTATTGTTATAAGAGTAGTTGTTGATCTATAGTACCTTTCAAAAACAGGACAAGTATTTTTTTAAAATAAGGACAACACGAATTGAAATAAAATCAATAGATAATTAGAAAAAAAAATATATTAAATAATAAATATGAATATTTTATTTTTATTAATTATTTTAATGTTGTAAGGCACATTTTATTTAAAACTTAGTATGATTAAAGATATTAATAAATATTATTGTATTTGCCACTACTCAATTTTCGTAGGCTGAATACATTTCGGCACACCACAGCTATTTAAAAAATTAGTAAGCCCCGTAGGGAATATAAATAAATAAAGCGATAAAAATACTTCTAAAAGTTGTGCCGACTATAAAGTCGTTGGAGATAGGAGAGGAATCCAATAATTTATGGCATCTAAACGCACCAAATAAATCACTTGGGCTATAAGTTATCTTTAACCTTCATCACACAGCGGTCAGGGGCAGAGCCCATTTCAAACAACCCGTAAATATCGGTTCTGTGTCACAGAAATTTTTAAAAACTACTAGGAAAAAATTTCTGTCAGGAATTATCACATCCATATGAAAATAAATTTTTCAAAAATCTCTCGATTCAAAAAAAATCTTTCTCGAATTCAAAGATCAAGAAACTGAGAAAATCTACACTACACCATATACACACATACATAAATATAGCATATATAAACATTTACTTTTCCTCTTTATATTCTTCTTGCTTATATGACTTCTACAATTTCAAGTTTTTTATTATATTATTTCATTTGTTCATTCATTACTGATCATTTCATTCTTTATATCACATTCTACTAGTATTGAGAAAAGCCAACAAGTTTGGCCGAAACTTTGGCAAACCTTAATGTTTTTTCTTTTCAGATAATACCCATAGTCATTTTCTCTTTCTTATTTTAAAGTAAAATGCGTTTTAGCATGAAGTGTCAAATATACTAAAATTACATGAAAATTTCTCAAAAAAAAATTACAAAGTTGTATTTTCAATTTGATAAACTGATACTTCTTAACAATATCCCGTTAAATTAATTTCTATATATTTTTAATTAAAAAGTCACTTTGATAAAAAATATAGAAACAGGAAATTGTACATTGGTTTTTCATTAAAGCACGTATAATTTATTTAATCTAAATATTTTTATTTAGAATATATTTTTTTTTTACTGGAAAATTTTTCAGAAAATACGAACAGAAGAATTGTCTTAACAGTGTCCATTTGTAGTACTACAATTCTTTGTTAGGAGGTCTCATGGCTATCTTCTTTTCAGATACCTCGAAGAATTATTTAAAATAGATTCAAATTGCAGGCTGCTAATTAATAGGTTTTTTTCTTTTCATTATTATTTATTGTAAATGTAATGTTGTAGTGCGTAATCGTGTTCGGGTAGTTTCATTTTTTTTTATTGTATTTTTTTAAAACTGTTGTAAAATTATGGTATGAAACTGTAGTGTGACTGAAAAAGAGAAAAGGTTTTAAAATTTAAATTGATAGGTAGGTATTCATTTGTTTGTAGCAACCCAGTGTATTTGGGCATAGCTTAGGTATTGAGCATTTCTCTTGGTAATATTAAAAATGTTTTCTTCTCTGTAGGTTAAATTTATTTTTTAAAACAAGCTTAACAAATTTAGAATCAAAATCTTTTTCTAAGTCTAAACGTAAAAACATTTTATTGTAAATCACAAATTTACTTATCCCTTGCTTGAGAAATACGAACTTCTCATCTCTAAACGACGTCTGCCAGTGATCTATCTAATTAAGCCGGCGTTAGCAGCCATCAGGAGTTCGTGCCAGCGATGAGGAATTCGTTTTCATTGGCCGATGATGAGTGAGTGATGATACGTGTCCAGAAATTGGAATAATGATGACTACTTTAGTAGTCCATTCCCAGAGCGATCTACCAGCGGTTCCTGATGAATAAACGATATAATACACGAGATAACTCCTTTGAATAACAATTTGTGGCGTGGCTGGATCTTAGAAAAACAGGCCTTCCGTGCTCCATGTTCGAGTTTTATTGTAGCATTGACTATCTCCCATTTGTTATTTCGAAATATCTTATGATCTTTCTCACTTTCCTTAGCATATGTAAGTGTATCCGGTTTTTAACATTTCGAAGCTACTTCAGACCAAAATCGCATTTTTGACCATTGATCTGTGTTTCTCCCTACTCGCGAATGGGTGGACTGATTATATTGCTCATTTTTTGTTTAGAAAAGGAAAGATGCCTGCATGATTAAAACCTACAGGATGGGAACCGAACGCTTGAAGCCGCTGCTCAGTAACCATAAAACTTCTTATTGGCAGTTGATGATTATGAAGACAGTTGACCATAGGAAGTAGATATGAGGAATATAGTCTGAGTGGCGGTCTATAAAGGCACAAAATAGCAATAAAAAAAACAAACTATTTAATGTTTACCAACGCTTCGTTACTCACACCATACTCTTATCTGTTATTTTTATTAGTTATTATTATTCTTATTATCCTCTTCTTACTTGTTTACCTCTGCCACGTTCACTTTACCTATCTGTTTATCGTTTACAACTGATTTTTACCATATTGTCACTATTTATATTATTGTACAAATATTTAGTACTCTAGTTCAATATTTACATTTTTATCACACATGACTGTACCTATTATTAATTAGTTCAATATTCATTTATATTTATATTTTATTAATTTCATTTGTCTCTTTCTTTTTTTCCAAAAATATTTTTGTATTTTTTACTCTATTTGTATATGTATTCTAATTTTATTGTCACATCCTACATTGTTTGTTTTCATTTAGACCTGACGAAGCCCTGAAAATTGGGGCGAAACGTTGGTTAATATGTTGTTTTTTTCTATTTTGCACCTTTATTGACCGCCACCCGGACTATATTCCTAATTTTAAAAACTTCTTGTATGATAGACCCTAGAGCGTAAACAGCTCTAAGTATTTTGATGAAACTTGCCTGTTTCTCAAAACCCTCGAACTTTTACACTTCATGAAAAAGTCTATAGAGTCACTTGGAAGGTAGGTAGTTAATTTCTAAAAATAAAATAAAAAATAAATAAATTAATCTATATCCGATTAGAATTAGGAACGATACAACGTATTGGACTTGGTACTCAAATTAGGTTTTCGAACCTAACGTTTCCATACAGATTTTTTTAATTTTTACAATAATATTTTAAGATTCTTTAAAGAGTTCTGGCAATGGCCAGCTTCTCTACTCAAGTCATGAATGCATGCGGCACAAGTGCTCTCACTCAGTCTCCATTGGCCCAGTACCAGCGTTGCGACTGGGATCTCTTGGAGCACTGTCTTGCCTTCCACACGGGCGTGGCAAGGCTTAGATCAGGATTCATCTACAGAATTTAAATATTATATATAAGTGCGAATGTATTTTTATTTTACTGTTACTTAAATTTCTTTGCCATATACATAAACTATTATATTAAA
>NW_027107551.1:242055-242646 GCF_000696795.3 Halyomorpha halys | reverse complement strand
ATTTTTTTTTCTTTTCTGTTCTCTCATTTTTTCTTCTTCTATTTCTGTATATATTGTATGAATGTGTGTTTGAACACTATTACTTAGTGCCCATAATTTGTGGCAGATTGTATTAACTTTTTACAATAAAGATTCTTTTTATCAATATTTAATGTACATTATATAATTATTTTTCTAGCTTGAAAGTTCTTATTCGTCAAGCTTACGCAGGAGGTTTCAGCGCAAATTACGAAAAGGAAAGAGATTTGTAAGCTCCTAACGTAACAGGGAGGGAGCCAGAATGGGCAACTACCCACTTAGTATAAAACAGAATTGACCATAAAATCTAACAAGCCAATCAACCCTAACTACACATAAAAATTAGCAGCAATTCTTTTCTCATTGCACACTTCTAATTTATTTGAAATTAACGTTTGATTGGTAAATTGGTTAATAATAGAGGTTTCTAATTCTAAATTCTAAATGAATAATTAAGATAAAAATCGAGATTTAGGAGCTGACTAGAATTTAAAAATTTGCAAGGCTATTCAACAATGTTTATCATTTGCTCTATATAAATGATATTAAGTAATATCATTATAATAAATTATA
>NW_027107551.1:225831-242005 GCF_000696795.3 Halyomorpha halys | reverse complement strand
AAAGTACAGCATTATGATATTATATATAAAAAATCATTCTAATAAAGATATAATTATTTTACCAACAGATTCTTGCTTATTTCACTTAGTCTGTTAGTTCTTGTTTATAATAACCAGTTATGACCCTCTATTATTATATTATAGCTATTTTCATTTACGTTTTTTGCTTTTTACTTAGATATATATGTATTTAGGCATATACAATATGAGTACAGTAAAACATATTTTTAAATAATCACTCTTTTTTAACTATATTTATTAAAATTTATGGCTGTTATAAAACTTTAGTTAGTAAATGTGGCATGAGAGTGTCTAATGAAGAAATAATGTTATTTTTATTGTTTTATTTAGCAATTATTGAAAATATATACATCGTAATTGTAAATTAAATCGATATAAGATAAGAGTGAATTGAGGAAAAACTAAGAATTCATAAAACCCTCACCGAAACTTTGTAACAATATTTATCTTTCTGAGCTTTTAAATTCGTCAATATTTATAAAATGTAGCTACGGTAGTTAACAAAATATTACGAGGAGAACATGGTTGGGGGGTGCGGTCAGAATATAACACAAATCAGTTATTTAATATTGCCAACGTTTCGGCAAGAATTTCTAGCCTTCATCAGGGCTAAGAACAAAGAACAAGATAACAACCAATAAATACGCAAATTTAAATATAAACAGAACGACATAAAATAAATAATTGTACAGAATGAAATTAGTAAAAATGAAGTGAAGAAAGAAGTGGAAAATAAAATGTATATATAGATAATTGAATAAGCAAGTAAAAATAACATAATTAAGGAAATAAAAATTTAAAGTTATATAATGTAAAGGAATATGAATATTTTAGTTTATTAATAATTTAAAAGTTAAAATTATGGAAAGAAAAAAATTAAATAAAAAATAAAATTGAGAGAAAGAAAATATATGTAACCATAATATTAGAATAAAGAAACAAAAAATAAAGGTAAGTTAGACAAAAAGAAGTGAATAGAAAACATAACAATAATAATATATGGTGAACATAACTAATAATAATTAAGAAAAGATCTTCCATAATTTTAATTTTTAAATTATTAATAAACTAAAATATTCATATTACTTTTCATTATATAACTTTAAATTTTTATTTCCTTAATTATATTATTTTTACTTATTCAATTATCTATATGTACATTTTATTTTCCACTTCTTTCTTCACTTTATTTTTATTAATTTCATTTCTGTACAATTATTTATTTTATGTCGTTCTGTTTATATTTAATTTTGTGTATTCATTGGTTGTTATCTTGTTCTTTGTTCTTAGCCCTGATGAAGGCTAGAAATTCTGGCCGAAACGTTGGCACTATTAAATAACTGATTTGTGTTATATTCTGACCGCACCCCCAACCACCTCCTCATATATATATTATCCACGATCAACTACCTTCTTATCATTAACAAAATATTAGTAGTAACAAATAAAGTATTATACTAAAAATTAATGAACATTTAAGTTATGTATTAAGTAGATGTTTAACAAAGCAGACTCAATTTATTTTTTATATAATACCTTAATGTATCTATCCTTCACCCAGTAAATACAGAATGGCTAGTACTTTAAGTGATAATAAAGTAAAAAGAACAGACTTAAGTTAAAACCTTGCCAATCCACAGCACTTTTTCAGCTATAAAACTGTCTCTTTCAAAACTAATAAAACTTGAAAGAGGAATTTTTTTTAACCCAAAAGCACATCTCAAACTGGAACCGAGAACGTCATATCTTATACCTGTAAGAGCAAGAAGTGGAAGAGACTTGATTATTAAGGTAGGCATCGACAATAAGAGATAGCATATGTTAAAGAGAAGACGCCGAGACAATATGATAAGATGGGGGGACAGAGTCTCAAGGGAACACCACCCCTTACCAGAGCAAAAATTCCCACTTATTTTTTAAGGGGTCCCTTATTCCCATGGCACATTACTTATTTCTCGTTTCGCACTGCCATGTCTCTGTTTATAAATAACGGCTTTCTCAGGCGCACCTCTACCCTCCATCCGTACGACGTAATATTTATCATCTGAATTTTAAATTTCATCAGGAAAGGAGGTTCTGCTCGAAGTGAAAAGGGTGGCCATTCAACGATAAAACTGTGAACGAGGAAAACAGAAAAAAAAGAATCAATTTTTTTAAAACAAAAAATGCTGATACCTATTTTGATAAAAAATATATTTTTAAACCTTTAAATTATTTTTTAAACAAATCCAGTTGATTTTTTAAAAAATAATTATCTTTGAATTTATAGTATCTAAAACGATTTGCATAGCTTTATAAAATCAAGTCCTACATAAACAGACTATAGCTAAAGATCCCTTGTACCCAAGGCTATATGATATAATATAATATGAACTTGGTTTTTCTTTTGAAAAACTCTTAGAAATTTTTATACAATAAAAAACCAGCAATTGTTGGACAAAAAGGTTTTTTGGCTAGTTCATTTACAAAATGGAATCTACGATTTTAAGGCATAATATAAGCAATTTTTTCCCCATATATCATTACTATTTATTTGTTTTAAAAACCGTGTCTGCTCCTGGCATCCTTTTGTGAGCTTCCGCCATTTTTCTCTATTTTGAGACGTAGTTAGGGGAGAGTAAAGGAGGAAGAAGAGGGGTGTAACCTATAAATCATTTGAAAAACCGGAAATATAGGAAAATTTAGAAACCTACCTCAAATTGCTCAGCAAAATATTTTATTAATATGCTATTTAGCAAATTTGAAACAATTGGAAAGAAATATTTTTTTTTTTTTTTTTATAAAAAAAAACTAGATGCACTGAAGAGAAAAACTCTCATTGGTACTGAACGGTACCAGCTGAACCACTCTTGAGGAACCGCACTGTCCATAATCAGATCAAGTTGGAGTGGACGGGCCTAATCATGCAACCGTGAACGGTGAAGAGGCTTCGATTAGATTTGTGCCACCCCCCCCTCTCCAAACTAGATCTGCATTACAACCACCACAACTGTCCACGTCTTGGGGTACGGCCTTGTTCCGTTCCGGATCAGGGACAAATACCTCCTAATGCTCTTTCGAAACTTCGGATGCTCAGCTAATCCAGGGATTTGAGACGGCCTTAGAAAGTAGGAAGACGGCCTGAGAAGTTCTAACAACCGAGTCACCAGTGTACACAGAAGGTTCATCCGAGATTATTTATATTTACAAGATTGAAATCGCTTCTTAATAAGTGTAACGGGTAAAACGCAATATAAATTTGTATTTGCCAGTTAAATTAGATGAATGACAAGGTCATCCAAATACAAAACCTTATATAAAAAAATCCATCCCACCTCATATAAATATATCAAATAAGCCTTGGAAATCATCTTCAAAATATTAAAAAATAGATATAAATCTATAAAATCCTGTAGACCCCTTTAAGACTGAGTAAGGATTCGATTTATTAAGTATATTTTAACTAGAAGTATTTAGAGATTAATTAAAGAAAGGGCTCTATCGCATCCTTTAATAATGTCGCTCTTACTCCTGTCGAACAGATCCGCTACCTTGGACTACATCTGGACAAACGAATAACGTAGAATACTCATACAAGACTGAAAAGACAAGAAACTGCGCGTCGATTACGACTATTATGGGATATAGACAAACGGCGTGAACTCCCAATCTATTACAAAAAACTGATCAACATGGCTACAATAAGGGCTATTTGAACATACGGAGTTGAGCTTTGAGGCTTTACTAAAACTTCGAATTCCTCTCGTATCCAATCATTAAAATTCAAGATTCTTCGTAAAATCCTCAATGCTCCTACCTTGTCACAAATAAAATCATACATAAAGACCTTAATGTTCCGTGTGTAAGCGATTTAGATTTCAACCCTTCCATTATAAACTCCCTAACCACCCAAACCCACCAGTTTCTAACCTTGCTTCCTCTTCAATTCCTGATAATCATCCGAGGTGCCTAAAAAGAAGATGGCCTCGAGATCTTGTAATGTAATACTGTTATTAGAATGCTACCAATAGGTGGTTTCTCTATATACCTTTATAATCTGATATAAATTTTACAGGATGTATTTTTATGTGAATACAAGTTGTAAATGTCAATAAATAATTTTTTTTTTAATTAAAGAAAAGCCAACGGATTTGGAAATACTTTCACATTTGGTTATAGTAAGATTTTTAACATAAAAAATTCTCTAATAAATATACACGGATAAAAACATTCTTGGTAATTTACCGTTTCTCTTCCAATACAGGCCCTAAAGAGAATTGTTTTGGAAACCACACCATAAATTTTCTGTTCGATAGTTAATTTCGGTTTGTGATATCAATAATCGAAACGATCATCTATTCAAGTTATGATATATATGTTTAACATTGCTAAATATCGATATTAAAACGCTTTCGTATAGTTGACAGCGCGAGCGTTTTTTTCTTCTTCTTTATGTCTGCATAGGCCGTAGTATTTTCTGTTGTTGATGAAGTGATTAAGATCCAAATTAAGATCACTTGCCCACAATAGTTATGATGGATTAAAGAAGCCTCCAAAATAATCAAGTTGGCGAAGCGTAGATGAAGTGGTGGGATGAAGAAGTGGGAACCGTGAGAGGCATGACACCTACATCCAATTATCTAAATCCCAAGAAGTTGCGAGCAAAGCCGGCGGTATTACTTGAAGCACTACTTCATTTGCATCACTAAACCTACGGGTCTTCCTCTATTGTCTCCACAATACCCTGCGTCCTCTTTCCTCGCCGACAACTTACGGTCTGCCCTTCAACGCAGCCAATTCTTTCCAATGAATGCCTATCCTAGTCTTACGGCTTTAGGTGTTTTGTCATACAGTTCCCTGACAGTCGTCCATTCGAGTTGAACATTTAGCTACTTAAATGTTTTTTTTTAAATATATATGAATACATTTTTTAAATAAATTCACCATAACTTATCATCGATATCTTGGTATTCATATCAAGATATTGAAACAAAGACTTCTGTCTCTCAAACCACAGATTAAAAACTATTAACGTCTTGTCAATCCAGGTATCACCAAGAAAGAAAAAAGTAAGATAAAATGAAGACGAGGACCAGCATCTCACATCAGCAGTATAAAAAACAACTAAACAAATAGATATTAAATCACTCTATGAAAGTTCAATATATTTTTTTTTGTTCAATACAAATAATATCTACATAATACACAACTACTACAAATAAAAAAAATTCTCAAGTATAATAAAACTACAATGCAGTCCCTACTCAATCCCCAGGTACTATATCATGAAGACTGGTGGATCTAAAAATGTTGCTATTATCGCAAAAGATATGAATAATAAAACGATGTAAACTGAAATGTTTTTATTATCTCTATTTGGTTAGTGTTTGTTAGTCTATTTATTTGAGACGTACTCTCTTTGTTCTGAATTTATGATATATTACCTTTTTCTATAACAATGATGCCTGAAAAGGCAATATGCTGATTTGTTTGTTATTTCAAAATGTATTGCTTTGGTATCTAATAATATCTTCAAAGCTATTTTTGTCCCAGTTTTTGAGTTTTTATTTTAATTGACAGTGGTTCAACAAAACTTAGCTTTTGATAAGAGTATTTTACACGAGTACTGAATAGAATCTTTTTAAAGAAATCGAAACACACAATAGTAGGTTAGTGTTGGTCAGCTAGGTTTTAAACGATCCTACAAGCTAATTCCTTTATTATAGTATCCAGTAAAGGATTTAAAACAGAATTTTCTAATATAGATAAGGTAGTTTCATTATGAGATTACCTAGTTGTTATTTATTTACTACATCGTATAGTTAAATTGTGTACACCAATTAAGAAATTACGAGCCCAGCTCGTGAAGCGTGTTCATCACATCAAAATCAATTTATAAAAGTTATTTATCTATATTTCAAGCTTTAAGGCAAAGATATCTTGGCTAGCGATAACATATTTTTAAGGGGCTGCTATACATTTGCCAAACTATGGACGATTCCCAGATGCTTGTGGACGTTTACTTCCGTTCTGCTGGTACAAGTTGGACAGAATATGTGGGCTTGAAACAACAGTAATTTGAAAGATGGTGCTTTAGAACTATGTGGAACACGTACTTAACGCTAAGAAACAACAGTAACTATTTAGTCCAGTAAATTCCATGAACGATAATTGAGCCCGTGTTGGAGAAAAGAGCGGAGACTTTGTCCCGTCCTTGGACGGAGGAGATGCATATCTATCCGCTCATTACACTGACCACCAACTGGGGGTGAAACCTGAGACAACACACTGTCCGCTCTACAGTTTATTTTTCTTTAAATATCCTTACATTTTAGTTGCCAGGTAAGAGAAAATGCAAAACAAAAAAATATATATATAAATATGCTACAGCAATATCACAGGTGACAATGAAGTTTTCTTATTACCCTCAACGCAGAGAATTTCTTCTGCGAAGTCACCACCGCCTACGTGGTCCTCATCGACCGATGATCTAACACTCTGACACCACAGCTCATTGTTCGTCATGAAAATTGGCTAAAAGGCCCGAACGACGAAAGCATCGGTCACACAATGATAAGAACAAGTGTCCCAGGGAACAATGGATACCAATCAAGGCTCATTTGTTACGGAAAGTTTTGATAATAGAAGAGGTCAGAAGAGTGAGCCGACATAATGGAGCCTAAAGGGTTGCTTACAATCACACAGCACCCCATCGCCTGGACCTCAAAGCAAATAACCGCCCTTCTTCCACCCTCACCTCTTCACCAACCCTCTCTGTTGTGCCAAACCTCCCAACAACATTGCTCCCTAATTATCGAATTTCGTTTCCGGATAGATGATCGGATTGTTGCTCCTTTGTGAGTGTAGTTCAGAAACCGTCCGATCAACTCAGCGATTAGGAAATTTTGTTCAAATGTCCTCTAGTTTCTGTTGAGGTTAGATCAAAAACAACAATTACGGAAATTCGAAGTGACGTTACAATTCCATGGCATTCAAATCCCAAAAAAGTTGACTTGAAATCTCAAGAAAAAAAAATACAAATGAATTATGAGCAATTAAAAAGAAGAAATAAAGAAGCACGTCTTAAGGCTGTTGTATGGAGAGGAACCCGCTGATAAAGGCATTAGCAGCAGAGATAGCCAGAAGGCGTTTGTGATAGCTGTGCTTGCGGTATTTCGAAACCGTTTAGGGTTGAAAGGCTTCGGGGGGGAGGGTTACCTCCGTCTGGCAAGTTTCAAGTGGAGATAAAATCTTATCAAGGATATTCCAGATACTATTTGCATGTCTCCCTCTGCCGAAAAGGAAACAGAATATTTGCCTTCTGACTTTTCCACTTTTTATTGTGTGACTCCTACCGAAACTTTATCAATTGACGACACCGCTTCCACACTTTTTGGTACAATAAATTCATCATGCCCCAGTACTGTAATGAAACACTATACCTTAAAATTTATTAATAAAGCAGTAGACGAATATGTGAGTAATTGAAAACATCTGATGTTTGCTGAGACCAAACGTACACCCTTTACTCTCAGAGAGGAAGGTAGTCAAAAATTAATGTAACCAGATGTAAGGTTCAGGGTTGGTAACGCTTGCAACCAGATTACATGAAAAGTTGGATGAATCAAATTAGCAAATCTAGAATATCAGTTAGTACATTGCGCATGGATAATGTTATTTGATCATATTTAGTTCACATATGGAACAACGATATTTCAAATCTTTTTTGACAATGATTAGCATATTAGCATAGATTTTACTGAGTTATTTGAGAAATAGAAAAAATACAATAACAATACTACAAAAAAATACTATGGCTCAGAATCTCTTTCAAGTAGAGATGCTAGCTAAAAGGAATTCCTCATAACTTAATTTCTGTTTTAAGACTGTACACCCTTATTCAACATAGATCGCCTCGATTAGGAATCCGAATTTCATCCCCCCTATGCCGACAAACTCACTTTGGTTGACCTTAAGTCAAACTAAAAGTAAAATCAAACTTATTTTCAGGACAAATATAAAACAATTTATTTTAGCAAATATCATGAAAACTACTATTCCTACAAAGATAAAGGTCAGGATAAACCTCTATACGTCGAATGATTTTTGAGATATAGATTTCTCAAAATAAATTCAGTTACTACTGTTTTTAAGTACATTTTTTTATGAAATGTTACCTTTTAAAAAAGCTATGTCTCGAATAGTATTCAACTCATTAAATGGCTCTATTAGAGCTCATATTTCAGCAAATTTACTATGCTTAGAAAATGATGTTCTCTGAGAGAGATGATGTTTTCTAGTGTTGTTGTTTGTTTTAAAAATAAAGAACTGGGAATGAAAAATTACTTTATTATTAATTTTCTATTATATTTTACACTTTTCTGTATCCCCGCTCATTTGGTATATTTTGTTTCTTAATCACTTACACACATTGTATCCCATTATTTTATACTTTACTTTTCCTTTTTTTTTTTTTTTTTTTTTTTTTCCTGTTGTGTATATTACCATTTATTGTTCACCTAATTTAAATACTTTTTTACTATGTTTACTTTACAAATTATTTTCGTTATTATGGCATAACTGCCATCCCCACTCCTCCCAATACAAACTGTCACTTTGTCATTGACTGCCGTCAAAACAGTTATGCATTCTGTCTCATCATTTGATTTTTATTTTTTTATTTTTTCATCTCTTTATTTGTACTTTCTTTAATATTTCTTCTCTTATCTATCTGTTACTATTACCCTTTTCATTTACTATTTACAACCTTTAATTTTTCTTATTATATCTTACTTTTCATTTTATACCCAACTCATTACAAAAGACTGATCTACATGACAATAATAAGGCCCATCTGGACATACGGAGTTGAGCTTTGGGGCTCCGCTAAACCTTCGAATTCCTCTCGTATCCAATCTTTACAATCCAAAATCCTTCGTAAAATCCTTAATGGTCCTTATTTTGTTACTAATAAAACCATCCATAAAGACCTAAATGTTCCTTATGTAACCGATCTAGCCCGAACCCGATATTATTCCTTCCATAATAAACTCCCTAACCACCCAAACCCACTCGTTTCTAACCTTGCTTCCTCTTCCATTCCTGGCAATCCTCCGAGGCGCCTGAAAAGAAGATGGCCTCGTGACCTTATATTGTAAACTGTTTTTAGAGTTCTACTACTGGGTAGTTTCTCTACATCCTGTATCATATCATTATGTCATTATGATCAAATTTACTGGTTGTATTTTTTTTTTTATACAGTTGTAAATATCAACAAATAAATAAAATAAAAAAATTTTATACCCCTGTTATTTTACACTTATGTTTTTTCTTTTTTCCTTTTTGTAACTATAGTGTTTGTATCTTTTTTAGCCCTGACGAAGCCCTGCAACGTGGGGAGAAACGTTGGCTCAATAAAATAGTATAATTATCTACTATTGGAGTTTTTTTTTACCGCACCCGGACCATATTCCATTCACGAATGAAAAATTAATTGTTTTTTATAAAATAACTGCCGTTTTTAGCTCCTCTTGGGCTCTTGTACTATAAGGACTTCCTTAGTGTTTTAGTGGCGGAAATCAAGTACCAAAGTACTACAACTACACTTTAACACAATCTTTCTATGAAACGGGACTCGAGCCAATGGGTCAGCGAGACCGGGCTAGACTAAATGAAAACTGCAATTCCCTCTGGAGGAAAGGACGGCTAAATAACTTGGACCAGGCTCATTACTGTTTTTACACCGTTCCTCACGAGGGGAGGGCTAATTTCAGGTCCCCTCAGGGCTGCGCTGGGCGTGGCCCCAGATAGATCAATAGCGCTTTAGCTTTACAGCCACTGGATTAAGCACATTTCCCCCCCTCCCATTGGACCAGGTACCTCCCAGGTGATTTTTTCCCTGATCAAACATCAACCAATCATGGGGAATCTGCATCTGGTACCCCGGCCTCATGTATCCATCGGGTGCAACACATTGGTCATGCTATGCAGAATGTGAAATTTATGGTAATCCTGAGCCCTTTGTAATCTCTATTGAGGAATGAGGTCCATCACAAGAGAACTCTTTACATTACAATTGTAGCGAAATAATTTAGTATTTATATGAATATTTGGGAGAAAAAACTGACAAAGATAACATCTTAGTTATTACAACAAAACCTCATGTCCATCAAATAAACTAACCAGCTAACTTTTACCCCATTATATTTTTTTAAGAGGACAGAATAAGGCCAGGTGAAATATAGATTATATAATGATTGGAGAAGTTTGTCGGGGGGTGCGGTCAGCAAAGAACAACATAAATAAACAAAACATATTTATTTATTTTATGCCGACGTTTCGACCTGAGTTTCAGGTCTTCATCAGGGCTATAGAACAAAAGAGATAACAACAACATTTAGAGTAACATACAATTGAAAAGGAATAGTATACAAACAAATTTAGAATTATACAAAATATTGAATTATATCATAAATGATAAAAAATTGATAACTGATAATTGAATAGTACAAAATTTTAATTGATTGATAATCGTGGAATTGTATGGTTGTAAATTCTAAACTCTAAATGTTGTTGTTATCTCTTTTGTTCTATAGCCCTGATGAAGACCTGAAACTCAGGTCGAAACGTCGGCATAAAATAAATAAATATGGTTTTGTTTATTTATGTTGTTCTTTGCTGACCGCACCCCCCGACAAACTTCTCCAATCATTAATCTACGGTCAACTATCTACACCTCATTATAGATCATATAAATTTTTGTATTTTATTTCTGGTTCGGATAGTGTGGTTTTATATAATAAGTATTTTATTTTTTAAGAGTATGTTGAAAATCCTCAACAACGTGTAGATACCAAATCCACCAAGATATCTTTGCCTTAGCTTATGAAAGTTAGATCAATGACATTTACAGATAGATTTTTATAGGATAAATAGTGTACATATTTATTTTCTTTAAAATTAAAAAATAAACCTTATTATTCCTCAAATTTAATAACTTAATTAATTAGAGTTTCCCTATTTACCTTATGAAGAAATTATTGTAGCGTCATAGTCATAACACACTTACCTGAAAAAAAAAGTATATATTATAATGATGAATTAATGATAAAAGCAAAACTAATAATAATTGAGGTAAATACAGTTAAAAATAAATTGTGAGAATGAAAAATAAAAATATACAAAAGGTGTATTCACGACCGATTGATACCGATTTTTTTCGATAGTTTTAACAATTTCGAAATAAATCTAGGTCTTATTTATTCTAGTCAAATTCGATTTCGTAAAATCTTCCACTTCTTTTCCAGGGCACCTAACTATGAAATTCCAAATAATAATACATTATCGGTGAAGGATTCTCATAGAATATAAACTTATACAACAATTTTATACAGGCGATGTTTTAGATCCGACAAAAATCACAACAAATTTCTGACATAAGGCCTGTCCCAACGAGAGATTTGACAGTTTGATACCCGGCGCATGCCCAGTATAGGGTTCGTAATGGAAAAACCGTACTGAGCATGCGCCATCCAGTTTTCTGATTATCAAACCGTTTTTAACCATTCCATGGAATGTTCCATGGAATCCTTAATCACAATTTAATTAAATACCTGTCTGTCACGATACCGTCATAAATACTTCAATTACAACGACGAATTCTTATGTAAAAAATTGTTGCTACTTTTTTTTTTTTTTTTTTAGTTTATTTCATATGAGATTTTTTCATTCAAAATATTTATTTTTATTAAAAATTCCACAGACACCTATGGGTTGAGAAGAACAAAAGTTGCGAAGTCGACTTCACTGAGGAAAGTTCACGCGCTTCTTGTACACCTCATACACACAATTTTCTTCTATTTCATATCTTCTTAAGTGGGCTATATTTTCTCTGATGAACCTTATTATGCTTTTGAATCAATCAGAAATTGTCCATAACCAAAAATATCGGAATTCGAATAATCTGAGCTCTTATCGACTATCAGCTAGAACGAAATTAAATAATCTTACTTCGATGAAGGCATGTAATTGCTTTGAGGAATGGAGTGCGAAGACTTAGATAGAATTAGAAAAAAAGTATGAAGCCTTAGAAGAACATTAAGCTCTAATAGACGAATTAGACTAATAGCCACAGACAGCGTACAAATCTGTTTTTAATTGTCGATCCCAACCCCTGGATGGTTCCTAGCATTTAATTGAACGGAATTGTTAACGAAATGTAAATTTCTGATAATTGTTTTTATATTGCCTCAAAATCAAAGAGTCAAAACATCAAGGAAAATTATACCATTCTTCATTTAAGTACCCCTCCTCAAATGGGTAATTGATGATTGGATCATTCATGAAGTCATTGATAAAAAATATTTCAGTTTGAGTCATCAAATAATGAAGGTAAATTTAATTTTACATAAATAGCTCGGAAAAAAAAGTTATTAATAAATTCATTCTACAATCAGTTAATCTACATACTGTGGACTATTATTCTTCAAATAAATTTTTTATATCTTTTTTGGTAACTGTTTATAATTTTAATAAAATTTGGGATTAAAACATTATTCATTTAATACATAATTTTAATCTTTTTTGATACTTAAAATTGTTTTTGAAAAGCACTTAAAATAAGATTATAGTATTCAAATATATTTCAAAAACGTAATTTTCTCACTTATTTTTTCTTAATAAATATTTTTAAATTAACATGATTTACTATAATATTTTCTTTTGCGAAATATGCTTTTATTTTGCATGAAGAGGTAATTTCATTTGTAGAAACATTTTAATTTTTGTTATAAAAGATCATTTCGAAAGCTTTATTTTTGTTTATACTAACGTACGTCTGAAATTTCATTTATTTATATAATTTTGTGTTATGAATTATAAATAATTTTTTCAAATCCATTTGTGTTTTTTAAAAATATTTTGTTAGCGCTTAATTCCTCTCTAAATGTAAATATAGTATAATGTCTTATGTGGTAACTCATTCTAATTATTATGAAGTTTTTAACTTGAAAAATTATATAACTTACATAAAATTTTAACCTAATTTACACTTGTAAATTATTTTTAAAAACCACATAAAACAATAACACAATATTCTAAAAACGTAATATCCTCAGTTATTATTATTTTTTTTAAATTAATATTTTATAAATAACTTAGTATTGAAAAAAAAAATCTGTACCGCTACAACCCAGGGTTCAGTACTTTGTAAGGAAGTACTGTATCTTGAACAGCGGTTGTACAAGGAAATAATTTGTTCATAATGACGCTCAACCGCCAGATTTTTTCCCAATTAAGGGTACTTGCTTTATGAGGCTGGGTGGGCATCGGAGGACTACACAACCCACAGGGTTGACTCGCGACTACAGTAACAGAATATATAATTATCTGCCACAGCCGCATTGGAATCCGGGTCTATCCTGTTCCAATAATTAATAATATATATATATTTTTTCAAATGTATCCATGAGATATTGTACTTCAATTCTATTTTGTGTCTGCATAGGTAATTTAATTTTATTTCACATTTTTATTTTTATATTGTATTTCAATGGTTTTATTTTTTGTTTATATGAATGTATGTCTGTATGAGAAGTAAATAAAATAACTACACTCTGTTCTGATGTGAAATTATAAAAAAATAAATAAACTAAAACTATTAAAAAATAGTTTATGTTTCATTTATTTTGTTTTCTAACTTGCGAAAAAAAATAATCCATGTTTAATCTATTTTTAAAACAAAAATTGCTTGACCAAATTTAATTTCAAAGTTTTTGATGGGGAAAATGGGGGAAACGTTCATACAATTATTTTTGACTCGTTCGTAATATTTTTTGTTAGGGTTAAAACTATTACCTCAATATATTGCTGTAATTATTATTAACAAAATTACATAAAAACAATTGTCTTCTATTAATTTATTATAAGCTGATGTTTTTTAATAGTAAATAAAAACTTATAGTGATTATTTTCAAGTATGCCATAGGCTTATCAAATAAGAGCTTTAATTTCGAAGTTTACGTCACTTTATTCTTTGACGATCAACAATGGGTTATAAGGAAGTAGGATCTCGTAATTTTGTGAGGGGTGGTCCCTCATTGAGATTCATAAAGTGATCTTTAATTACTGGCTCGATTAAAAAATGTATATTTCCAGACCAGCTGCCTTGTTCCTTTGTGACGGCAGGGCTTGCCGGCTATAATAAATAACAGCTCCTTTGCAGCCTATTAGCGAAAAATTTATTATATACCATAAGCTTTATATAAATATTATTAAATAACAATAATCCACCAAAAAGACCGAGCAAAAATATAAATAAATAAAATCATACGAAAAATAAATCTTCAGGAATAGTTCTAGAACATTGTTTTTAAACAAACGTCACGGAAAGGATACACATGAAAAATATCTCAAAAGTAATTATAAATTGCTTTTAAACAGCAAATAACGAAATTAACATTTTTCAAAATATAATTTATGCACTCTTAAATTCTACTAATATATATATATATTTTTTTCATTTTTTCTTTTATTGAATATTTTATAGTAAAAACTAATTCACACTTTTTTTTTTAACAAACTTCTTACAGAGTTGAAAATGTACTTAACGTAAATTTAGTAAGAGAATAAATAAATAAAAACTGGATTCATGAGAATAGCCTTATGTTAATAATTTATATACTGTAGAACCATTAGTATTTACTTATGACTTTTTTATATCCAAATTATAAATAATAAACTGCTAAGATGAGCTTTATTAAAGTAAAAATTACACGAACAACTGGACAGACGAACAAAAGGTAAAATTTTAGATTAAATAATTTAAAAAAATAAAATTATGGACTATTATTTAATTTAATCTTCATATCTATCTATCAATTATAAATTCAACTTTTCTTATATCATGATTGTCTGATTCTTTATTTAAAATTTATTATTTTTTTTCCGTAATAAACCATCATATTCAATAGAAAGTTAATATTATGTAAAAACGAAAAATTCATTATTTTTTTTAAAATAGTGAATGAAATTTTATATTCACACCAATTTTTTTTGTATATTCGACTTAAAGCAAGATGAGCCGGAGTTGCAGCTGAGAAGAGCTTATGGATCACCGTTATCTTTTAATGCTTGCCGCTGGCTAAGTGAATAAAATATCTTCCCGTCAACTTCTCAACAAGTTGCCATAAATATTGGAAGAGGCGTGGGGGTGAGATGGGGTTTTGATGCAGCTGCCCGGTCCCGCGGGATGCAGTCCCCTGTTTGCAAATTGCCTCCTCTACTTCTCCAGAGTCTGATAGGCTCCAGGATCCTCCCTAGGCCGTCGAGGGCCTTAAGGGCTCACGAAAATTCTTCAAGATTCAATATCAGCGAAGAAATTTGCTGATATGTAAGCTGGAAATAATTATAAACGAAATTACATTGATTGGACTTTGATGCCTTGAAACGAATTTCTTCAAATTGTAGTATTTATAGTTAAAATAGCTTTAGAGTCTCAGTGTTTAATTTAAATTGGAAAATTAAAGTAAACGAACCTAAAATACAAACTATGATATTTAATAAAAGAAGACCGTCCATAATTCACAAGTTACTAATCGTACTACAATTGTATAATGAATTATGTTTTTTCAAAAAACATACAAAAAATAAAGCAATGGTACGGGAAATACCATCAGCAAAATGACCCCATACTTTAATAGATATTTGAAATTATCACAAAAAAAACAAACAAACAAGTTAATTCTTTACAAAATCCTAATTCACCCAATAAAAACTTATTCTGCTCCTGTCTGGAGCTATAAATTGAAATTTAATTACAAGAAATTAGAGGTCATACAAAACATAAGTGTGAGAACGGTACACCGAAATAT
Organism: Halyomorpha halys; assembly: GCF_000696795.3. Taxonomy (NCBI): domain Eukaryota; kingdom Metazoa; phylum Arthropoda; class Insecta; order Hemiptera; family Pentatomidae; genus Halyomorpha; species Halyomorpha halys. The sequence continues at coordinate 226,136 of NW_027107551.1, read as the reverse complement.
CAAGCATTTTGTGTGACAGCTCTCGACGATTAATGACTACACATACTAAGACAATTAGTTTTTCTTTTAATCCTGTTTCGCTCAAACAAAATGCAGGAGACTACGATAATACATCGTTAAAAGATACTAAACATGTACTTGTAGACAAAACTTGAATTGTACAAAACATATTTATACTTTTATAGTATATACTTTATCTTTTAACCAAGAATAGTAATTTTTGTTTTCTTCATCATTCATAATTTACGTTATTAACTTCTTTAAATACTTTTATTTTGTATGTTTTTTTACTGAATAATTTAAAA
>NW_027107551.1:222260-225693 GCF_000696795.3 Halyomorpha halys | reverse complement strand
ATTAATAGATTCTTTAATATAATATTTTATATTTCTACTGTATAAAAAAAGATTCGAACCGAAAAAGGATGAATTACCTGGAAAATTTAGATGGCTACAAAACACTAAATTGAGGGAGCTTAACCCGGTAAATAGAATTCAGGTCATTGCGGCGTGTAAGATAGGTTTTTTAGGTTATAGGTCTAACTACAAGCGGATCACGAAAACGTTAATAAACACTAAACCGATGGGTAGACGTCTGAAGGGTAGACCGAAACGTAGTAGATTTGAGTTTGGAGAGGCGTCACTGGACAGATATGTGTAGAGAACGATTGGTGGTATCGGCATCCTTCGGGTTCGCAAGGCTTTTTTTATTATTATTTAACTGTATAAAAAGGAAATTGAATCTACCTCACTGTATTATGCAAAACGTACCTACATGTGTAATGTGTTTATTATTATAGCCTTATGACAAACTGTAAACAAATTAAAAATAAAAAATGGTTTTAGTGTATTTAATTTTTAATTTCGAATAATATAAATAAAACAGCTAATATCAAAGTCCTTATTTAACAATTACAGGTTCACGAATAATTAATTTATAGCAATATAGCAGCCTGTCATAATATCCGTTAAACGACACCAACAGTTCACGTGGATAATTGAAGAATATCGTTATGTATGGTAGTAGATTTGTCTTGCGTATTTATTATCATATTTACATATTAAAAATTAAACCAGATTAATTCTATCGAGATTGAAAACTTATATCTTTCTTAACCAGATTAAACGGGTGATAAATAAGCACAATGTTATAAAAGGATCTATTATTAATATCTTTTAAAATTTATGATTTGGTTATTTTAATTTTTCTAGTTTATGTACATTTATTGTTATATAACGTAGGATCATTACTAAGAAATTTTATGACACTTATAAGCTTTTTATAATGGGATTTCGGACATGTACATAAATAAGAATCAATACACCAACATTAACAAATAATGTTGTTTGAAATCAAAAACATTTTAGAGAAAAAATAAATATAGCCCGAGAGCTGAGGAGCCATCGAAAACTCTCACACTAATTTATTCTGATTAAAAGATAATGAGGTTCATCAATGATATGCTAAAAAAAAAAAAAAAAAACTATAAAATTTTGTTTTTATATCTTTTAGTTTAAATATGCTTCATTCTATCAAGTCCATTTATTTTATTTATAGTGTTTTTTATGTAATAATAATTCCATTATTTTGTGGTTGAAGCTTCCAGTTCTAGATAAGATTGTGGACTGCGAATTTATGATGTTTTAAAGTAATTTTTAGTTATACTGATTTGTATTTGATAAATATTTCTAAATACATTCGGTCACTCGAGAAAAAGAAATATGATTAAAAGCCAAAACACTATTCTATGTTTATCCATAGTTACAGAAATTTTGGCATCAATTTGATTAACATTTTTCCATATAGCAGATTGTAATATTCGAAAGGATAGTTGAACCAGGTGTTATTATGCCAAGAGTGAGTTTGGATTTTGTCCAATCGCTCAGCTTGTGAGAAATCTAACAATATAAGTTGGATAGATGCGGTAACTCATGAACCGTCTTCCATTTTGGCAAGAGATGTCGAGAAGCTTTCATGTCAATATATTTTTGCTAATTATTCAAAACTTTATCGCAACAATTCGTTATTTTTTCTGAATTAGTTATGAAAGTATAAAATTCAATTCTACGGTTTTTTGCTAAACGTATTTAATGGACCTTTTAAAGTCTTCTCACTAAAGCCCTATTACTTTTAATGCGTATATATTACAGCCTGAGAAAAAGGACGTATTTTAATTATGCGTAACTCTAAAAGCAGATATTTTTACATATAATAAATAAGTGTATTTCATGGAAAAGTCTACATAATTTTGCGGTTTCCTGAATTTTATATTTTTTTTTTTTGTTCTCAAAGATATAGATAGATAGTTGATCCGAAGTTGACTTCATCATTAATAAATTTTAAAAAGGTAGTAAAGACATATGGGTCAGTTTACATACATAATTTAAATTAGATATATTTATCAACCAACCAATAAAATCAGTTTGGCGAATTTGTTAAAAGTTAATTTGAAATTTAATTTATAAAATTAATTCCAAAAAATCTATTAAATAATTGTTTTGTTCTAAATTATAATGTTTTAAATGTAATATTTCTTATGTTCTAACTTTAAAGCCTTTAAACAAAGTTTAAGAGCGCTTAGAATTGAAGATATCATTAAAGCAAACTGGTTTGGAAAGTCGTGTGAGTGTACAGATCACATAATGTTTAATTGTTAAAAAAGAAAATGTACAAATTGTCCAAAACTGCAAAGCAAGCAGTTACGAATTATTACAAGAAAGAATTAAAGAAGAATTTCTAATATGCCATCAGGTTAAAAGTATTATATACTAGATTTTTATTTAGGAAATCCTATTGAAATTTTAAAAGTTAAACATTTTCTATTTTATAATCGTTAATTCATAATTAAAATTTGAACGGTACCTTTTAAACTGTGAACTGCTTTTAAATATAAATAAAATAAAAACTTAAATTAATAACGAATCTTTAAGGATTATAAGTGTTAATAAAATAATTTTCTATAAAATTAATTATTCTCATCAGCTAAAATTAAAATTCTGTTTGGAAAGTAAATGTTTTTATCAGAATATCTGTATTAGATTTAAGTACTTACGACATAAAGTTTTAAACAGTCATACATTTATCGATTATATGAATAGTATATTAAATAAATGAAATTAGATTTTAATTCTGTTCAACTCGAATAAATAAAGTTTCTGGAGTACCAATGTTTTATAACCTTTTCTCATGTTTAAATAATGTTGAAACAGCTGATTGTTCAGCTTATGTAACAAATGTATACCAGCCTGATCATCATTTTTTTTTTTATCTACTTGTAAAATCCCGTTTTAGCAATGACTTCAATACGTTTTAAAGAGTTTTAAGATTAGTTATCGTGGTTAAAACTTTTAACTTTTTCCCTATTATTAACAAAACGTTATTTTGAACAATTAATTAGTTTCTTGTATAAGTAAACTGGCGAGTTAACCGCAAGCGTATGACGCAAATGACCTTGGAAACATTGAATATGATTGAGACGCCATGAAAGAAAATTGCCTATTGTTTCGAAATAATAGGCTTTGTGCTGTAGCTTCAAGTTGCCTTTTCAGGGAGTCCTCTTATCAATCCATTTTAACGAGAAATATTCATGTGTCTCAAATATATTACAGCACCAGGAAAATTATTGATTAGAATGATCTGACAGCCGTTTAAGTCTACGACTTAAAGTAATTTTAATTGGAAACAATACTTTAAAAAATAAAAATGGTATTGAAAAATGATTCAATACAATTTTCATATGGTTTCCATCAATTATATTTCAATTCAAGTAAAGATTTAAAGGACTATATA
>NW_027107551.1:214246-222210 GCF_000696795.3 Halyomorpha halys | reverse complement strand
TACTTTATATATATATCACTACTTTCATCAATTATAATATCTATTACACTTAAAGGTAATAGCTTCAACCCGAACAAAAAATATTATTTAATGAGTCAGCAATTACCCCACAAAATTTTGAGCCACTTTTGTTTTAAAGATATTTGATTGATATTTACTAATTATTTAACTTCGATTCTTCTTATTCGTAAGTAAAAAGAAAAACATAGATGAAAGATTAACTTTTTTTTTTTTGTAATAATCTCCCATAAGAACAGCAAGTAATAATTTTAAATTCTTCACATATGTTCATATAAACAAAAAATAAAACCATTGAAATTAAATACAAAAATAAAAATGTGAAACAAAATTAAATTATTTATACAACACAGCATAGAAGAGAAGTACAGTCAAGTAAGTCTCATGGATATATTTGCAAAAAAAAAAAAAATATGGATATATAATATTAAATTGTTGGAACGGAATAGACACGGGTTAGAATGGAGTTGTGGCAGATTATTATGTATTCTGTTACTGCAGCCGTGAGTCAACCCTGTTGGAACCCTTCAAGGCCCACCCAGCCTCATAAAGTGGGTATCCTTAATTGGGTAAGAATCTGGCGGTCGACCATGATTATGACCAAATCACCTTCTTGCACAAGCGTTGGTTTAGTGACAGTATTTCCGTACAAAGCAAGGACGATACTGCACCCCTGAGCCTTCATGGGTTGTGATAAGAAAAGATGAATAATATAAAAAATATAGAAAAAGTATAAGATTAAAAAACTAAAACAATAACATAAAAAAAGTCATGTATTACTCTTATGTTTTTAAATATTAACTGACTATACTTATTTAAAATAATATTATTCTTATACTTTTTCTATATTTTTTATATTATTCATCTTTTCTTATCACAAGCCATGAAGGCTCAGGGGTGCAGTACTTTGTAAGGAAGTACTGTTACTAGACCAGCGGTTGAGGAAGGGGGTGATTTGGTCAGAATCACGCTCGACCGCCAGATTCTTTTTTAAATATTAACTGACTATACTTATTTAATATAAGAATAATAAGCAATTGTCCAACTAGTCTTAGTATGTTTTGTAGCAAGCCGATGCAGTTGGGCGCCACTTCTTTTTGAATAAAGTGTTTCTCTCATATAGTTAAAAGAAAGTTTGAATTATAATATAAAAATACAATTAATTATCTACTTAAATTATTATTTATCATATAGTTTTGCATATTAATTTTTACAGTCAGGTAGAATGTCAATCTTAAGAAATGTTAAGGTTTGTTGTACAGTAGCGTCGTGGATGTTGATTGTTGATTTAGGACTTGTATGTTTGAGAGATGTGCTCACAGGATATGGTTCCTACTATCGATTTCTATTTCCCTATTCCCTATATAGTTTAGAAAATATAAACGAAACGTTATTTAAATCCCACTTCATTGTTAATAAAAATTAAAATATTTGTCCTATAGCAATAATAACCTGATTATAAAATAACGGCAGCATAAATTATTATTATTTTAATAGTTTAACACACGGGTCGTATTATTTTTTAAATAATTATATACTCAATGTCTACAATATGTCCCTTAAATCACGGCTATAAGCACAACAAATATATTAAATACACCGTTAGATAATCTATATTTTTAAAGAAAAACTTATGTTTTACAATTTTATTGTTTTATATTTAATAGTACAAACAACTTTACAATTGTATTGAAAAAGTATATTAAATATTTTTAGTAGTATTTAGATTATAAATGATATTTATGTCAGCTTTAATAAAAATGTTTTATCACACATTCACATTCCTATATTCAATGATTCTACTTAATAAATCATTGAACGCGTTTATTTTAAGGAATGTTTTATTAACTTATCATTCTACCATTTTTTTAAATATAAAAATTAATATATTTTGAAATAGTAATTAAATTACAATGGGAGGTTTCTGTGTTGTTTTTTCTGAAAATGAACAATAATATGGCGTAATGTCAATGAGAAAATAAATAAAATAATATAGTGCAATGTATATATTTTTTCATGATCAACAGATCTGTAATTGATGTTAAACGCAATGTCAGAAGATTCAGCTGGATTAAACTGTCAACAATTTCAAGTATATTGTTGAGCACTTGGGTTGATTTTGTGCTCATAGCTTCTGAATTATATCTAAGATAATTTCTTCATTATCACAGGGTTCAGTGGGATTTAGTAATTATACAATATACAGTTTTTGACACATGCTCCAAAAATTGCAATTCCTCCTCTAAATGCTGATTTATGATTACGCAAGATGCAAGTTATACCACTTTCATTTCTTCCTCTTGATGTCCCGTCGTATGATATGTGGATTAGCGGAGAGGTGGAGCATGGAGTAGATAATATTCCAGTGGAGCTAGTTGTGTGGGACATCTGCCCCGTTGAGGATGAAAGGGCAGACCAGGTATCCGACAATGGCCATACCCCAAGCTGTATTGTATGTCAGAGAGCAGGTATAAGGACCATTACCTTTGCACTCTACCAGCTATCCTCTCAATCCCTCCCTCTCTCCCTCTCCAGCTCTCTATCTCTCTCTTTCTCTCTTATTCCTCTCATATTTCTTTCTTTTACTTTTTTTATTTTTCTTCTTCTCTTTCATTTTTTTCTCTTTTTTACACCTGCACTTTAAACCCTTCGCCCGACCCTTTCCAGCCTCCCCTAACGAATCATAATGTACTTCATAATTTCTAACAATTAATAAGGAATCCAACCTCTGTTCTACCTGGCCTCTAATGACTGGCTTCTTTTCTCTGGAGGTTTAACTTTTATTGTTTTTTTTTATCCCACAAACTGGCTCAGATGTGATAATTATTCCTGGAAACGCTTTCCTGTGTTCCCTTTATTTCCAATATCTTAATGGATAATTATTCTCAAAACATTCCCAACAACACAGCACCACAGGAATAGTAGGTCGTTATTAAGATGGTACTTGTTGTTATTTTTCGGGTTCTACCCCAGAAAACTATGACGAAAGGAGCTTAAGATGCTCTAAAAATGTAAATCCTGGATACAAAGCAGCAGAAGTACCATACAATTATGTTTTTTGAAGATGTTGGCATCTCAGAGTTCTCTTTTGCTTATCAGAATTATACATTGCACCCATTGAGAGTAATCCGGGAACGGCTTATGGCACTCATGAAGAACTAAAACATAAATAGAAACTTAGCAATTCAAAATCAGGGAATTTTTTTCACATTATAAGATTTTACCCAACAATTAAATTCAATGACCAACAATCTAAGGATAATACATATATTATATTTGTATCCTAGGACAATGTGGTTGCATTTTCAAGTCTGAATTTTATGAAATAGATCTCATTGACTTAGTAATAATCGACTTATACTGTTTAAGAAATCGGTGTAATTCATTTTCTCATTCCAATTTAAACAGATACTCGACAAGCCAGAATACAAATGCGATTTCCTTCTTCTTCTAACAAGGAATGAGCTTCGGAACAATGTTTTAATGTCGTGTTGAGGATGAGGTAAGAGTAGATCGGTCTGCTGTGAAAGGTGAATCCTGGGGGATGCCAAGAATGGAGCATGCCCCCAATGGCCTAGATAAATTATTCATGGCTCTATATCAGTGCAGGAGCGGCAACGCGGCACCCCACAGCGGCAATTTATGTCCGGCCCTCATTTGATACGGCCACCCCGAGAATACCAATTTTAATCCTTGACTTTTCGGGTCCTTCTAATACATATTCAGGTGTTATGCCGCCTTGAACGTGTAAGGTTTGATTAACTGGTACTCGAGAGTGGTTCTACAAAACGTGGGAAAAAGATGATCTCTACAGTGATACCTGTTCATCAGCGGAAAAAATCCCATTTCCACAGGTCAGTTCTCTTAGCGGTCGACAGAAGACCGCCTGCGGCGCAACATTGCAGATGCGATTTCACGACTTAATCGCTCTTCAATCTTTTAAGGGTAGCCTTTGCCTTTCAGTTTTCCATTTAAGGCAAAAAACAAAGGAACATCCAATGGGAAAATAGTACACTTTGAACATATAATTGGATAATTTGAAAAGTTATCCAAAGTGCTAATTGGGTCAACTTGCCATGACAACCCTTTTAATGAAAGACACGTATTTCATAAAGGTACTTAAATATTGTATCATTTTTATGTTGCATCATGTTGATACAAACTAGAAAATAATGATGGTAAGCCGAAAAGGGTGTAACATTCTTCATGATTCTTACTCCAGTCGCCTGATGACAGAGAAGATTATGCTAATGATAGTTATTCATTGCAGTGAATTAGGGCCCGATTATTCATAGAAAAATTAATTGAATTTGTCAATATTTCAGCTCGTGTCACGCCCTAAAGCATCCTGATTGATTTTGAATTGATTTCTGTCCAGTTCGCTGTCCATGCTTGTTCGTTATTTTTCGATAGCTCAGTCATGAGAAATAAACATCCTTCTCCGTCAGTCCCTGCGTTTCCACTCCGTTGCGTCTAAAACCATTGGAAAGTTTGAAGGAAAGCTTCTCACGAGAGCTTCTTGACAGTTCTTTATAAAATTGTATACTTAGTAGGGCTTAAGAAGGGTGCACTTATCTTGATGGCCAAGTTTCTGTAAACAGGGACTTTGGGTTTTGACGATTATTTTCCAGATGGGCGGCCCGAGTGCGGGGGTAGAATAAGAAGGGGAGAGGGTTTAAGTCCTGTTAAGGCGGGACCCTCCTTATTAATTCCGTTCGGGGGTGGAGCTAGGTAATTGTTTGAGGGAAGATTTGCTCACCTGTGACCAACACCAGCTCTCATTACACGGGGTAAGGCCTTGTTGTGTCGCCCCACCCTCCAACTTATGTCTATTACGTTTTTTGCCATGTTCACTTTCCTTCCTTCTGAGGCCCCTTTAAATTAAACGCTTATCCCACCATACCTTCGTGCCGTTCCCTCAAATCTACAGGGAACGTTATGGATTTTTTTTTAATACTTCTTTATCTTAAATGAAATTATAATCTGCTTATTCTGGCTCTCTGATCTAAATCTAAGAAGGCAATAGTAAGAAATAAACTAAAACACTACAGGTTCAAAAGAGCGTATCTGACCCATCGATTTGCTAGAGTCGTCCTATACGTTAGGCTCTTCGATAAAGTTTATTTTTATAATTAAATAAAATTCTTAAATGGAAAAAAATAAAAAAGATACCTATTGAATCTAAAATATAGTAAATTATACCTTGATTATATATTATAACTATTATATCATCATTAATTATTTAATATTACTAAAATAATATTAATTTTAATAGGATTAAATATTATATAATAATTATATTACATGAGTCATATTATATGAGAGAGAAAAACTGTTAACATCAGTCAGAAAAAAAAAATGAGCAGGTCACTATGAGTTGGAATAAGAAATAAACTGTAATTATAATTAGTTTAATTTATAGATTTTAATATCTGTTTTCCTAATTTTTTTTAACAATTCATCTTTCATAGTAGTTTCTATTTTTTGCAGATAAAAAATCTAATATTGGTAAACGTGTAAAGCGAAATTTTCTTATATTAAGCCCTGAGGAAACTTGGTATACATCATTGAAATTGCTCCTAACTCAACGTCATCAACAAAACAATCTAAAAATATTTTTTTGCATTCATTTTTACTATACTAAACTCCTATCTTAAAGTTTAAAAGTTAATAAAAGTAAATTAATTGAATATACAATTTACTATATTTTAGATTCCATAGGCATCTGTTCTTTTTTTGCTACTCAAAGATTATAATTATAATAAAAATAAATTTGATCGAAGAGCAGGATAGACCGATTCCAGCAAAGCGATGGGTCAGGTACCCTCTTCAAAACCTGTGGAGTACCTATAAACAGAAACGTTGTCCAATTCCGTATAAGGTTAGTTGGGGCACTTCTTTAATAAAACTACTATTATCCCGTTATATAAGTTGGGTTTTATCTGGTGGTTTCTACATTAGCCTGTGGTTCGGGCCTCAGCCGAAATGTAAATTAGACAGAAAAACTGTTAACATCTGTCCCCGGCGTAAAAAAAAAGGAGTTGGTCGCAATCCACGACTAGAACCGTTAGCTTTTATGACTAGTCTCCACTTTTTTCTTCTATACGACAGTAGGCCCTGCAATTACTATCAGTAATGGAAACGTCTGAGTAATGACAATTAACTAATAAATCCATCTACGTAATCTCTTTAGTGGGTCGTTAAGCACAATTGTTAAATGACATGTTGAGAAACATTGCCATCTATTAGCCTATTTATAACCTCCAAAGTTAACATCACGTATAAATCTTATCAAAAGATCAGCATTCAATCGATTTCAAGAGGGCACGATTCTATTAAACCTCAAAAGTAATAAAATATTCTTATAGAGCTACCAAATAATTTATACAAATTATGCAAGACCGAAAAATTGAATTTAAAAGTTGAATTTAAAACGAATTTCAAAAAAAGGCGAATCATTCTCCCAATCATTATCTATACTACTGAAAACTTTGAAAAATAATCGAGTTGAAAAGAAAGAGGTCTAATGCTTGGTGGTTAAATATCCGTTACTGTTAATCTGTATTGTTCATATATACAGGAGATATAAAATAAATTGAAACATAGCAAAGCTAATAAATGCAGTTAACGTTTGAGGTAAAAAATAAATTCTGATTAAACTCAGTATTTATTTAGTATTAATACCGGCGATATAATTATAAAGGAAAAACTTGCATGATATAAAATATCTAAGCTCTGAAAGAATGTTGCAAAACAATAAATAAAAACAAGCACGGTTTATCGAGTATCAAAAATGTTAATTTTGTTCAATATTGTTTTTATTCATTTATTTTATTTTTATAAGTTTCAATTTTTTAAAAAATAAAAAAAATAAAGGTATACATTAAAACATTTGTAACTAATGAAAAAGGACTAGCTGAAAATTTAGAAGGAACAATCCTTTCTAATATATTAATGTAAAAGTAAAAATCACTGATTACTGTCATAATAACCATGAAAACACGAAACATTTTCTTTATAAATTCATTTTATCTTTGCATTTTTTCTCATTACCTTATAAGACTTTATGTGCTATTAATTTTTCTAAAATCTTTGGCTTTCAAGAAATATAGTATACATATTATTACTATTAAATAAATCAAAACTTGTATCCTTTTTTGTCTCCACACTTTTTATTTCAACAGTCCAACGTTTCGGCCATTTCAGCCATCATCAAGGAGATCTTCAATTATAAATTCTCCTCACATTAAATTTAAAATTTCTTTTGCAGGCTATTCTGCCCAAGTCATTTATTAATTATAAGTTAAAAACCTATTCTTCTATTTAAAATCATAATTATGTAATTCTTCTTATTTTAAAACTATCCACCATTTATATATAGGTTTGTGTATATGGTTAGTGATTATGGTGGATAGTTATAGTGATAATGTAAAAATTAATAAAGGAAGAAATTATAGTTGAAGATGTCCTTCATGATGGCTGGAACGGCCGAAACGTTGGACTGTTGAAATAAAAAGTGTGGAGAAAAAAAGGATACAAGTTTTGATTTATTTAATAAATAATTACCTTGTCTCAAGAAATTGAAAAAACATATTATTACTTGTTATTTTTAGATTTTTTTTTTAACCAGCAAATTATTTCATGATTTATTTTTTCAATTTATGATTAAGCATGATTAATAATGTCAAAAATAAAACTAATGCTGAAGAAAAATCAGTTTTGAATATCTCTTTAAAAATAAGTTGAAAACAAATACTTTTATCTTATTTTCGATTGGAGTATTACGGCTCCCGATAAACTTCAAGAAAGAGTTAATGTACTCAGTTTTTTATTATTTATTGGAATGTTTGAAAAGTTCATTATTTTATTTTATTTATTTTTTAAACCAACTGTCATAACAAGTTTAATTTTTCATATTCTCGCATTATCAAAGGAATAAAAAATAA
>NW_027107551.1:188877-214196 GCF_000696795.3 Halyomorpha halys | reverse complement strand
TATATTTACTTGTGGTCAAAACCGCCTTTGAAGTTTGTATAATATCACTGCAGAGTAGGGGTAGTCGTGTTTCCACCCCGGCCTGATAAGGTAGGGACTGCAAACTCGGTCATCTGATAATGGATCAAGTTGCTCAAAGCAGAGAACCCATCTTGCCCACAAACTCACAGATTTAGATCTTATATAATTGTAACCGTTTCGAGGATAGCTATCTGAGAAAGGGACTGTTTAATTGGACTTAAACTTATTTTTTTATGAGGGAAAAAATTGTTAATATAATGTGCATATAATTTGCTTAAGGCATCTATAAATTATATATTGATTATATTATGTGTATAATTATTTTACCGTGTTTCGTAATTTTTTTTTTGATCTAGTTCGAGAGAGAAATAGTTTATTTAGCCATGCTGCCTAAATACATTGAGTTGCTACAATACAAGGAGTAGCAATCAATCCATGATCGAAAATATATACAATACATATACTTACATGATATAACAAAGACAATTTTTTTTCCTACCTTTTCCTTTTACAATAAATACAGGTCTACACACTAAATACAAATATTTTAATTTTTTTTTTTTTTTTTTTCTATTTCATAATTTCATTTCATTTAACAATTTTATTTCATTTAATTGATAAATTTATTCTCCCTAATTCCCCCTCTCCAGGGATCCACTACCCTCGTTCAACAAATTAAACGAATTTATCATTAGATAACAATGTAAAATCAAACCAAAGACATAATACTTACAGCAGTAGATCAGTTTACAGAAAAACAAAGAAATAAATAAATTAAAAAAAAAAACCAATATACAGATTTAAAAAAAAAAAAGTTAGTTAAAAGAAATACTTGAATGAACAAATAAGTTTAAAAAAAATAATTTAATGAATAAATAAGTTAAAACACCGACCGACAGGTCCAAAAACTAAAAAAAAAAAAAATATTGAGTGAATTTTTCGAAAATTTTAAGCTGTTTGAGCAAAATCTAATTCCTTGGATATTTCCTACTTATGTAGTTCTCAACCGCAAGCTATAACTGACAGTTAATCAGTTCTCATTCCCTTCAACTATTTCAGAATGAATATTTTAAAAATGAATCATGCAATTCAAAAATGATGTAACGCAATGAGTATTATCGAAATTACGACATAATCGATTTATAAGGACCTAATATCCCGAGATCATGGGATTTGGTTACCTGTGAACACTAACAATTCCTTTTTAAGCGACCGTTTCACCGGGAATTCCGTCATTTTTATTTTTTTTTTCTCTTTAATTCAAATAAATCAAAACTGTCAAAACTAATAACAGTTTCATAATCTAAATTTATAACACCCAGGATATGATGCCGATTGAAAAAAAAAATATAGAAAAAAATACTATTCTAATTAATCAAAAATCGAAAGGGCAGCCTTATCATCGGAATTCAATTGTAGATAAGATAGTATAAAATATAGCTGCATATCGTTATCGGTTTTTGATAACAGGCTCTAGACAAATTATCAGAAATGTTTTATGCCGAGTTGTATCTGTTGTTAACTTCATTATAAATTACCAATATTTTTCATATCAGTGTGCATTCTCAAGCTAGATCGATTGAAAATTCTAAATCAATATAAAATTGTATTTTAGGAGAATATTCAATTAGTTAATCGACATTATATAACGTTGATATAGCATAAATTAATAAAAGTAATTAGATTAATTTTTATTAATATATTCTTGTTTGAGAGTGGTTTACTTTATTAAAAACAATATTTGATCCTTTTTCTCAACTTTATTCTTTTTTAAAAACCTTCCAACGTTTCGTCATTTTAACCACTTAGGTCATTTTCAAGGATACCTACAAATACTCCTTTTAATTATTTTTATAATAATTTCATAACTTCCTTCACTTACATACTGATTTCTTTGGTCCTACCTTTACTTTGTTGTCATTTTTCTTTTAAATTTCTTTAAAATGCCGGCTAATTGCCTTTGTCCCATCTTTAAATAAATTAATCATTGAAATAATATCATAATAACACTACAAATTTTTTTGTTTTTTTAAAAATAGATTCCCACTTACATAATTTCTTCTGTAGAATTCTTTCCTAAATTTAAAATTTGTACTAACTACGGATTAAAGGTAGGTAGGACCAAAGAAATCAGTATGTAAGTGAAGGAAGTAATGAAATTATTATAAAAATAATTAAAAGGAGTGTTTGTAGGTATCCTTGAAAATGACCTAAGTGGTCGAAACGTTGGAAGGTTTTTAAAAAAGAATAAAGTTGAGAAAAAGGATCAAATATTGTTTTTAAATATAATAAAAGTAAATTATAACCACAGTATCCAACGTAGAACAAATATTTAGCGATTAAAACCCCATATATACAGAATAATAAAGTTATGGTGGCTTGATTATTAAATAAACTAATCTTGATTTAAATAACGTTTATTAAAATAATATACTATCAATAAGAATATTATTTAATCATAATTACAAAACAGTAGCATGTTACCAATGTAGTAATTTAATATGATGTATTTAAATATTTAAAAAAATAGAGATTAAAATTTGTATAAATTAATCTTGTTTTATTTCATTTTTTTTATTTTTTATCTCAAACCTTTACGCATGCATTAATAATGGACTTTATTATATAAAAAATTATTTTTATTTATGATGAGAAGATAATTGACCGTGGATAATTATATAATCTATAAAATATAATCTACTGTTGACTTTATATTTTGTTTCTTTATTCTAACATTATGGTTACATATTTAATTAGTTACATATATTTTCTTTCTCTTAATTTTATTTTTCGTTTATTTATTTAATTTTTTTTCTATAATTTTGATTTTTGAATTATTAATAAATTAAAATATTCATATTCCTTTGCATTATATAACTTTATTTTTTTTTATTTCTGTAATTATGTTATTTTTACTTATTCATTTACCAATATATATACATTTTATTTCCACTTCTTTCATCACTTTCATTCTGTAAAATTACTTACTTTATGTCATTCTGTTTGTAATTTCTGTATTCATTCATTTTCGGTTGGCTAGATATTCTGGCCGAAACGTTGGCACAATTAAATAAGATTTCAACTTATTTGTGTTATATTCTGACCGCACACCCCAACCATCTTCTCCTCATATAATTTTTATTTATGTTCTTTATTATTGAGGGATTACTATTATATTAAGTGGTTGTTTCAGTACCACAATATTAAAAAAAAAAGAAGTAATATTTGCTTTGATTAAGAGCAGAAAAATACGCACAAATTACACATGTTCGTCAATTAACATTTACTCTTTTCAGGTAAAATGTATATTAGGTGTCAGGAGAAGAAAATAACAAGTTATGTAGCTCATCTTGGATTAGTGATTTTAATTGTGGTATCAGATAAAATGCACACCTACTTAATCGACGCGCATAATTTTAAATGAATTAAGAGCTTATTAAACTGATTAATTAAGTATATTTTTTTTAGATTTACATTGCAAATGCACTTTATTATCAGACAACGTGTAATTAGACATGTTTTTATACTCAAAATTATTGAAATGATAATGCGTTTTCTCGGTTATTCAGGATACATTTTTTTTTAGGAGTTTCCCCCTCCCTTTTTGTAATTTTTTTTTTTAAATTTCGCCTAAGTCGGTTTTTATGTGGACTTTGACAGACCTGAAAACAATTTGTAGGAATGTATGGTGGTAGGATATACGACCATAATTACATAAAATAAATAAATATGGTTTTGTTTATTTATGTTGTTCTTTGCTGACCGCACCCCCCGACAAACTTCTCCAATCTTCTCCACTATAATTACAATATTTTTCACGGTATCATTAAATTAGATTTTAGTCAGTAACCTGGATATAGCGTATTTTATACGAAACCTTTTGAAAATAAGGATCTGTATATCCATAGTTATAAAAAAAAATTATTACTTATTTTTAAATAAAAATAATAATAATAAATTATTATTAATTACCTGGATATACCGTATTTTATAAGAAGCCTTTTGAAAATTAGGATCTGTACGTCCATAGTCATTAAAAAATATTTTTTTCAAGAAATTCAGTTAAATATGTCCCTAAAATACAGTGAACAACGTTATATGAAGTTGAATTACTCAATGATATTTTGAATTTTCAATACCATTGTTATGATTTTAAAATATTTCATATTCGACCACAAATAAATATTTATAAAACTATCTTTCTTTTCATTAATTTAATTATTGAATTAAAATATTCAGCACTATGGTTGAAGGAAGTCGCTACTTATATCATTAATGCTTAAGTTAAAAAGTCTTACCTGGATCTGAGTGGTCTAGCTGCGGCGCTTGTGACAGAGGTCCTGGTGTACCTCCTGAACCGGGAGACCTTACGTCTTCGCTGCCGTGTCCAGGGTACGACAAAGAACTGGACGGCGGCCTCTGTAAAACATAATAAACATAAATAACATAACAATTTTGGCAGACTATGGGCTAAAATCATGCATGATAATTATGTAATGTGACGATTAAAGCAAAACGTGCAATAATTTAATGGTATCTTCTTTAATGATTGCTGGTTCAGGGTTAGTTCATTTACTGGATTGAAAAACATATAAAATAGAGCCTCGAATCACAGAGTTAATATGGAGCGCAATTATTTCGGATAACACAGATAAACAGTAATAGAACCACAGATAACCTCTACATCGCACCGACGGTATGTGAAAATACTTTTGAAATACTCAAAAATCAATTTTTTAAAATAAATTAAGTGTTTGATTGCACAACTTTGCTTTTATGCTCCCTCAATACTTAGTCTCCGCTACACCAAGATACCATATTTTTGTTTTACGCAGAAAAGTACTTTTTTTAAAAAAAAAAAAAAAAGTTTTCACGTTCTGATTAAAGTTCCTATTATCGACAAAAAGACAATCGTCGACGAAAATATGATCAGCGAATTGTGAATTTTATTTTTCTTCTCGGATATTCAAAAAGCTCGGTTAAACGAGACGGTATATTATTAGGAAGAATATAATACAATCTTTACACTGAGAAGGTCCTAAATGTGATAGAAAACAGACTTTTTTGTAATAAAATACCTTCAAAGAATGACATTATTTTATGCAATTCTGTGTGTCGCGTTATAAATGTAGGATGGGATCTTATGTGCTAAGAGTGAACTTAATACGTGTCATCAGTTTGATATAGGAATGGACCGAGAAATTATTGCTTGTGGATGGAGGACGCCTAGTTCGTCGTAAAGATGGGAAACATGAGAGCTCCCGCAATTCCCGAAGACCTTACATAATTTTGCTACTCTACCCAACTACAAATTTCACATGAATAGGATACTAGCTAGACGTACACCAACAGCAAGCAAACACATAGTTCATAAATAGCAATATGAAACATCCAAACCTAATGAAATTGATCATTGATAAATTGATAAATGCATAGCATGTTTCACAATTAGGTGGGATCTAAACCCTGACTTTGGTCAAGATTTCTTGGGACAGTGTAAAAATTAACGCGTACCCTGAACATTTCATTGGAATATATAAACAAAAGTCATAATTATTAACATCAGAGTAATAAATTGGAAGAAGACAGTTTTACAGCGTTCTTATCAAGTGATTTTTACAACCGGATCGTAACCTTTTGCTATCAGGCGTCAGGACTGGAGCGCTACGGGGCATGGCAATCTTTATAACCGATCATAATAATTGAGATTATATTAAATGAAAAAAAAATCTACTATTAATTTCAATTATTTGATATTTATATTAAATTATATGATAATTTTTAAACATTTAAGACGAACATAAAATTCGTCCAAGTGTTTTTAAAAATAATTTCATATTCCTAAAATTTCTCTACTCAGCTTACAAATCCCAAAACTCAAAAAGTTTTTTTTTTTTTTATTATCTTTATTGCAATTTACAACTGTACATTATAAATCATTCAGTAAATTTTATTTCAGTTATAATGGAGTGTTACAGGCGTGTAGAGAATCTACCCATTGGTAGCACTCTAATGACGTTTTTACATTAGCAGGTCTCGTGGCCCTCTACTTACCAGGCGCCTTAGAGGATTGTCAGGAATGGAAGAGGAAGCAAGGTGGGTTTGGTTTGGGTTTGGGTAGTTAGGGAGTTTATAATGGAAGGAATGAAACCTGGTTCGGGCTAAAAAATAAATATATTTACTTCAGACAACTATATGGACTGTAGATATATATCAATACATTGTAAATTTTAATTGATAACTATTTAAATACAGTTCTGAAGTAGAAAACATGTTATTGTAACTAAGCCTATAAATGTAATTACTGATATTTTGGTATTAGTTAAACTAGAATTGAGGTGATTGCTGATCAAAACAACTCAAGAGAACATATTTTGTACTTTACTAAGTCTGAAAATCTCTTTTTTAGTAAAAAAAAGAAAAAGTAACCTCAATATTATATAGTCAATCTAACACTAATTAGTTAATCACTACTGTAGTAAAATGGTGAAAATATAAAAAAAAAAAACTTAATTCCTTGAATTTGCCTTTTTTACAGAATTCCAATGATATCTCAAAATCAGGAGTTTTTATTTAGTAGGTTTAGTAAAAACCAAGACATTATATAGTATAAAATATATACTAATGAGCAGCTATTAAACAATATTTATTTAGTTAATCTTTCTTAATGATAAATCACATTTAAAAACCTATATGTATTTTTTCAAAGCTTAACTTAGTTTGTAGTATCTTAAATCAATTGTAAATTTATCAATAGCGTAGAGATTAATGAAGGAACAAATAAATATTAAAATCAAATCTCTTTCATTTAGCCTTATCCCGGCTGTGAAATATATATATACATACATTTAATGAATATCACAAAGGACGGAATTCGAGATCAAAAGAACAAACCAAACTATCATAACTCCGTTATATAGAAACGAAATCGATATCATATCTCGATAAGGTAGTAACAATTTTACGGCGTAACGGTGCGTCTCCACCGAAGCGGAAACCGACCGGAGACCCGACTATGAAAGAGAAGACAGCCACCGATGTTTCTGTTCCATTGTTATGAAGGGTGATGACCGACATGGAAATTAGAGTCGGCCCGTAAAGAAAAAAAAAAAGAAATAACCTCAAAGCGGACCAACATTGTGACCGAAGAAACCTTGTTTCCTAATTTTACTGCTAACTAATTATCGAGTTTTAAAAGGAGAGTAGAATTTTTTTGTCCGGCTACCAATAGCAGCGTGATTTACTGCAGGGCCACGCTACATTAGCGATATGGGGAAGAGCTCGTCCCGCTCCAAATCCGGGAATTACGGCCCACTATATTGCTTATAAGTGCCATGAATCATAGGAACCGGAGGGTCTCCATCCGCCAAGGGACCAAGGATCCTTTTTCCAGATAGGCCGAATCGTAAAATTGAGGATATCTAAGGGAACATCAATACGCACCTTAAAAAAAGAAAAAGTATTTGTATATCAGCATAAAATGAATTTAAGTCATAAATTGGCATTAAGTGACATTTGTGATCATTACAGTTTGAGGAACGGTTCGCATATTATCAGTCTTCCATATAGCCCAGCCGGAGGGGGGGGGAGGGGAAGAGAAAGTCATTTATTATAATTAGTTATCACTTTAATGAAAACTATATGTATAAAAAATGGCGGCTGTATATAGTTTCGTCAAATTAAACAAAAATTGGGATGATATAACTAGAATAATACGTTCTGTACAGAAACCTTACAACAATAGTTGGACATTTTTTCGCACACCTGAGGATACTTAAATATTACGTACTAATGAATAATTGGTATTGGTGATATAGCTAACACGCATTAATAAAATAATTATGTTTTTCTGAATCGTACTGACATTTTTAAATATGTAATCACTATCAAGATAAATGTATCCATCGTTGTAGTAACCTGCTGTTGAGTATTTGCCCAATAGTGATTAATTGCCTAAACGACCGAATGGGCTGGCGTTCGCCAGTCAAGATTCAATTAATTAACCGTTCATCAAGTCCCTAATTATAACTAACAGTTATGCCGGTAAGGAATGCGGATAAGAGCAGGCTAGGACACGAAAATCATAGGATTGGGTAGCGGGTGACCGAAATTAACTCACTGTCGCCCAACATTTGTTTACCATTAATTACCTCTTCGGACGAGTGTTATAATTTATTCATTTTAATTTTGTGAGGAGCGGGCAGGTGGGATACCGCCGACAACGGAACGCCCGGCTTTATTCATGAACCAGATAGCTAACTATAATATCTTGCCTTTCCATGCATTTTCAATGAGATATCAACCGTAGGAGTGCTCTTTTTTCATAGGCAGGCTTCCGTTTATAGCAGTCTCGTGCCGCCTTCCATGTCCCCTTAGCTGACCTTCCTAAAGCGACCCAATCTAAATTCAAACGGCCCGGAGTAGGAGCATTACGGATCAAGTTCAAATTTGGGGACGTAATTCGGATTTGTAAGGGTACTGCCCCTCCGTGCCATGTAAACGGTGGAGGAAGGTTCCTTCAATGTTTCTTTAGGGGATCTAAAGTGCAAATAACGTGAACGAAATAGGAGGAGCTAAAACGCAACGTAAAGATACCACTTATATATATGAATATATTTAAAATCACTATTTTTTATATTTTCCACTGCACTTATAAAAAATATATGACTACGTAAAGAGAATAATAATTCCTTATACACCTGCCTGGTGGGCATTATATGGTTGTTATAACAGTTTATTTTTTTAACAGTTGCTAATGGCGGGATATAGTCTCGCGCAAAATATACCCTTAATATTTGCAATATTATAATTATACAATATTATAAGACAAGCAAATATATAAAAATAATAATGTTTGTGTAACTAAAGAATGAAAGAGAAAATAACAACAACTAAATAATATTTATGGAATTAATAAAATAAATTACAATAATATATGGTTGAACAGAATTGACATTGTCAATCTCACCCTTACGAAACGTTTTCGTTTCCTCTTTATGGAGTATTTCGCACTCTATAGGCAGGGTTGTTAAAACAAACTTTTGCAGGTTGAACACATAAATGAGTGATCATCCTGTGACGTTTCTTTTCATAACATGAAAACTGATAATTGTAGAAACACCTTACTGTAATAGACTGTTTTGGCTCGGACTTGAATTACTTCTCTATAGTTTACTTGACATATTAAATATAAGTATAATCAGAGAATAATTTAAACATGAAAATTTCTGTGTGGGTATTTATGAATTACATATTTATAAATTAGTATTAGATATTACAATTTTTTTTATTGATGCATTTCAAACATTGCGATTTGTTGAAATTGATTTAAATAAACTATATCCAAACGAAGTATTGTTTAAGAAACATATTATAAGCTATTTGATTATTATCCAAGGAAGTCATAAAAAAATCATTTAAAAATAAGGAATCCTTTCCTTCTTAAAATAGAGATTAAAAAAAATACCTAAGTTTAAAAAAGTAACTAGGAAAAACTAAAATATTTGTTAGGCTGTGGTAGTAGTAATTCACTTTGGATAGGAGGGTTTGTCCGGGAGCCATGTAGGCGACACGCCTAAGCAAACATCGTGGAGTATTTTGGTCTCGAGTGTTTGAGCAGTAGAGGGGCTTTTGGTAATTGTAAGCGAATTACAATCTTTTCATTCCTTCATCCCAAATATACAATATTACGTATAATGTTTTAAAGCTTGAAAGATTTTAAATGCAACATATATACAACAGAAATCATTATACTTCTTAACAGATTGAAATTGATAATCATACAAATTTAAATAATTAGTCGATACTTGTGTACTATTAATTATTCTTTTTTGTATTTGCTTGCATGTGTTCCAATTCACTCAGTGCTTTCAATGGAAATAGTACCAATTCTGGATTACAAAACCTAACGTGCATATTTATCACATTAGATTCCCAACACACTCAGAACTAACCTAAACATCGCGGTTAATGTTAAAACTGTGTAGAGTTCAAAAGGGAGATATTTTACGGCCTAAACCGCATAAAGCCCCGGTATAAAAATAGCAAACATCCAGTTCTAAAAGAGGAATGGGCATCTGGTTCCTTACTGGTCAATGCTTTTGTGCAAATGATTGCCATGGAAATTCCAAAGATTTTCTTTTATTTATTTATTTTTTTGTTTCCCAGGGAAAGTTTTGTCGGATAAGGGAGGAGTAACGATCAATTACGGTTTTCTTTGCCCGTTATCAGACGGAGTAGGCTTAAGTTGTTATCATCTAATCGTTAGTTGGTCGGGGAGGTTCCACACAAATCCGGCTCTATATACTTAACTTACTCACAGAGCAAACTGATAAGAGACACCCGGTTATCAATGAGAGAATATAATTTACAAGATCCGGTAGCTGCTCCTGTTTGCTAGAGATAGCACACAGTTTACCTTAGCACAGCCAGTTTTAAATCTTGCGCCTTGTTTTATGTGAACGAACCAGAGAAATTAGTATGCCTCTACCATAGATCGAACTCTTCCAGTTCTTTTTCCTCCTCACTTATTTATTCTTTTGTAGTTTGGGATTCTTGATTATATTATAATAAACGATGGATCTCGTTCTTATAAAGAAAGTAGCAGCCTATCCAAACCGGTTGACACTCAATCCGGCGCTGGCTGACTTGCACTTCCAGGCGGGAGAGAGTACAACCTTCCGGAGTATAAATAACTCATCCATATACCCTTCAAGTTCTCTATGATCCATGAACACATAACTACAACGCCGGTACAATGTTCCGGATTCGGACAGATGGGTAGATCCATCGCGATGCGTGCTGTTAGGCAATGTGGTCGCCTGTGGGGGATGTGGGGGGTGACAGATTTAATTATTTCAAGGAAATGAACGTGTCTCGAATACATGAAGGGGAGGGTGAAACTATGGATGAGGAGGGGAAAAAAAAACGAGATTGATATTACGCGTCAAATTGATTGGAGTTGAAGAGCGTGGTTGAAACGTGTGAATTTAATGTTCTCTAACGAGATCACGTCATATATTAACTTATACAGTCGGCTGTTCCGTGTGATTAGCAAAGTACATATAATATACAATTATCTTGTAATGCTGCTGGTAATGGAATATGCCAGTCTTTCATAGTTGAGGATGCAAGGCAGGGTAAATCGAAATTATATATTTTGTTTTTTTCTTCATCTTAAATTTAGTAGTAAATATTAGAAAAAAAAAGCAAGACAAACGGAAAATTGTCTAAATACTGCATTCTTAAATTCGGTTCACACCGGAGATAATATTTGCTGGTAACATTTTTCTAATAACATTCAATTTGAAGTTTGCACCAATTCGTTAAAAATATTAACAACAATTCAATATTGACCGGAGTAAAATTTAATCAACAAAATTAAATTTTTTGTTTTGTTGAAATAATAATGTTAATATAATTTTTCTATTTGGTATTTAATTATTTTTATATGATAAATGCCAATAAAAATTAACAATTTTTTCGAAAAATTATTTTACATAAGAACGTATTAGCGAAAAAAAAAATTATTTACCAGTAAACATTAACGATTAAATTTTGTATTAATTATTGGCGAATAAATAAATTTATATACTTCTTTTTTACTAAATATTATTCTGAGTATTACACGGAATATATTTACACATAATTCAGGAGCAATAAAAATATTTGAAATAAACTTTATTATTGAGTGAAATTAATCTTTGAAAAAATACTCCATTAATAGCTACCTGAAATTTCCTGATTTTTCATAAGAGGTAATAAAGATATAATAAAACTATTCATACATATTGAATTTTAAAAAAAAATCCTTTTATGTAGTGTGCTTAAGAGTAGATATATTTTTTCATACACATAGTTTGATTATGTTCATTTTCTTTATCCTTCTGTTTGTATATATTTTAAGAGAGATTTTATTTATTTTTATGTAATTTTTTTTCTTTCATTTATTTATTTTTCATTCTTATTTTATTTTATTTCAGTATGAATGAGCTCATTCATCACTATTACCTATTTTCCACAGCTGTGTGGCAGATTGTAATATCTATCAATAAATGAAGTGGTTTTATTTTTTTTTAAAATGTGTTCTAGGTTTTAGAGCCACTAATTTTTTTTTAATAATTGTTATCAGACTGTCCTATGACCCCCCCCCCCATCAAAAAAACAATTATAATTGTTAATAAAAATTATTACTTTTTTTATAACCACATCTACTATTTGTCAACTTCAGGGTTATAATTATTCCTGTTCTCAAAGTAAATTAGGATTTATATTGAAAGACAAGATAAGGCAACTTATTTACATTATGACTGATTTTTAGTTGAAAGGTCCTTAAATACAAAATATAAATAAAAATATTTCTAAGTAATGCTTTTTTTTTTTTTTTTTTTTGTTAGAAGTAAGCTGTAAAAATTTTGTTTTGAGTATCATCTATCTTACGCCAAATACTTTTTTTCTAATAAAAAAAACTCCGCATAAATCAGTGGAGATGCGTAGAAGTTTGTTGCTCCTAATTCTGTTCTGTCGGAATGGAAAACTGATGAGGGCTTGAACTGAGTTAGTGTCGTGCGTTATATTAGTCCGGGTCCTTTCTGCTTCTATATCGGGAACACAGGGGACGGCTCCGGACCGGGGGGGCAGTGTAGCCATTCGACACGTCTTCTCCGACGGGCCGAACCAATCGGGAAATCGGTGGGGGGATAACAGATCGAAACGGAAACCACCAATTTTTCAAGTTCTACCCCACAGGAGCTGTATACAACAGCGAAGTTGTTTGATAGCGCATACATTTCTGGATAAGATTCTAATTTTGAATTCCAATCCATAAAAAGATTATACATACACGGTATGGCCATAAATCCGGAGTGAAAAATTTTGATTAATTATTAAGCATTTGTTATATGAAAAAAGTTATTGAAAAAGGGAAAGTGATATACTTAACACAACAATAAAACGATGTTTTCTAAACTTCATACTATTTTTTTTAATACAACATTATTTTCTCTGAACAAATTCTCTGAAGATGAGGATGAAATATCAAAAAAAAAAAAAAATTTGAATAACTGATATGCCAACCAAGAGACGGAATGAAATTAAATTAGGAGTTCCCTATAAACATTTAATAACTGCAAAATTATTCCGCATAAAAAGCTTCATTATGACAATCTAACTGGTGCTATTTATGTACAATTTTAAGTGTTTGTTAAAGTTTTATCTTATAGGCTTATTTTATTTTTTTAAATATTTATTTCCTCTTCCATTCTTGACAATCCTCCGAGGCGCCTGAAAAGAAGATGGCCACGAGACCAGCTAATGTAAAATGTCATTAGAGTGCTACAAATAGGTAGTTTCTCTACACACCTGTAACACTCCAATTTAACTTAGATCAGATTTACTAAATGTATTATAATATACAGTTGTAAATAGCAATAAATAAATATTAAAAAAATATTTATTTATATATATCGTCCGTGTTCTGTAAAAATAGCTAATTCAACATTTTCATATTTTTTTATAAGGTATTTTTTACTGGAATATTCATTGGCTAAATATAGTAACTATGTGAAACACGATGAGTAATGTTCCAAGTTCTCAAATGTAAGCACATTGTATATTTTTCATCTAGTAACAAGTTTTCAGACCGGATAAATTAGAAAATGTACTCTCCCAAAATTCAGATTCAGCCCTTTTTCCACAACACCAAAAATAAGTTACAAAATTTAAGTTGTAAATGTGACTAGAGATTATATTATTTTATTTATTTGTTTTTTCATACACATAGTTTGATTATGTTCATTTTCTTTACCCTTCTGTTTGTATATATTTTAAGAGAGATTTTATTTATTTTTATGTACTTTTTTTTTATTTCTTTCATTTATTTATTTATTTTCATTCTTATTTTATTTTATTTTAGTATGAATGTGACCATTCATAACTATTACCTATTGCCCACCATAGTGTGGCAGATTGTAATATCTATCTATTAAATGGTGACATCCTTTCCAGAGATCTCACGTAATACTTTAGGTAAACTTTTGTATCAATATTTTTTTTCACCTTTTATAAAAAAAAATTTATTTTATCAGATATCATAAATAGCCAGAAGAGAGATATAATCAATGTAAACATAGATAAAATAAAAATAAACATGTATTGATTTAAATTAAGAAATTGACATATAAATTATTCCATCATATTATCATATGATTTAATACAAAATAACTTTTAAAAACTTGTATGCCAATAAATATTTTCTATGTAAGATATTTAAACTTATATGATTGCATTGATTTATACCACGTGTTATGGGTTATTGTAACATTATTTAATAAATAAATTATTTCTGGTTAAAACAGAAAATTAGAGCTCATTAAAACCATGTATTAGGATAGTGAACAACTATCAGTACATCGGAATTTCAAGCTTGTTTGACTTATAGCTCCAGACGACAGTACAAATAGTTACTGACAAAAATTTTTTTCTCTCTTAATCTCATTACCGACAACCCGTTACAAAAAAGTATAATACTACGACAAGAAATAACTAAAAATATACTCATATGAACGTACCAAAAATTTATTAATAGACAAAATATGAACAAAATTTGAAATGTGCTATTCAGATTTCAACCTTGTTTATTATATATATTTTATTTTATATTTTTAATCAAGTATATTATAACCTTATTTCTTTATTAATCATTCTTTTTATTTTTTAGTTTTTTTTTTGTTTGTTTTTTACTTTCATACTGCTGAAATATATGTAATAAAAGGGAAATTCAGATCGCCTCGCTGTACTGCGGTAAAAGTATTGGCACTTTTAACATTTATCACGTATTTATTATAGAACTAACTGACCCAGCGTTGCATTGCTATAGCTATATTCGAGGATGTATATAGATTTATTGAACACAATTAATAGTTTGATTTATATTATCGTATTTAGTTAAATTAAAAATATACGTTTACTTTATTTTTATGATTTGGTAACATAAATTGAACAAATATATGTGATGAAATTCGTATTTAGTATCTCAAAAAATAATTGTAAAAGCAGACATTCAGTTCTTCAACCGTTCTATTAACGTAGGGATTGGATAAAATGCAGAGAAGCTGGTGAAAAATTAATAATTTAAAAAAATGGTATATGGGGGTTTGAGAAGACGCCAAAAACAAATATGATTTTTTTTTTTTTTTTTAGAAAAATAAAACAAAATTATTGACCAACTTACACCAAAGCAACATTATATTTTTATAATTTTTTTGTAAATATAGTGTAGCTTAATGGAGTAAGTGATATTTTTTATTACTCCTCGGAAAGAGACGAATCGGTTGGTATACAACAATGTAAAAACGTATTCTTTCTGAGCTACAAACCAAACCAAAAAATTTTGTTCATAATTTTTTTTTTAAGTAAAAATTTGGGGATTTCATTATCTATAAACCTTCCCAAGGTGAAAGGGAACATTTTGTCAACAAAAAAAAATTTTAATTTTATTAAGCTCGTAAATCGGTCAAGTGATTCAAAAGTGACCCGGTAATTCTTCGCAATTGTTATATTTGAGGATGTATGTAGATTGAATGAACACAATTGATAGTTTGATATAAATTATTGTAAATATTACTACTATGATATTGTAAAATAGATAGTGTTTGATTAACAACTCTAACTGTGCATCAACATTAGTACTATATTGAAAAAAATCAAACCGACTGACCTATCAAAGTGTGATAAAAGATATTCAGGAGTGAAAAAAAAAAGTTGATATTCGTTTTTAGCACCTCAAGAAACCCGTAAATACGAATTTTTGAAAAAAATCGGAAAATAAAATTTTTTAGACCACAGCTTACGCCCTACAAATAGAAATAACTTTACACACAACATTACTCAACCTATCTACACCAAACTAGGCAACGGTTTAGGGCTCTATAAACTGCACCAGTGGGAACAAAGCGAGTATTTTTAAACAAATTAGAGCAGAAAATAAAAATGATTTTATTCACCAAATGACCATATCTCCTTGTATTTTTTCTATACTCCACATAATTTATTTATTATATTACAATTAGAATTAATAATGTATGTGTGCTTAGTAATAAATATTATTAATTTAGCTATTATTGGATCCTTTTTTTTTTTGTCATATTCTGTATCATCTTGTTTTATTCTCATTACTATATTAATTCACTAATTGTAAATTTGCAGCTTTATTATTCGCTTCAAAATATTTTCATTTATTTTTATTATTAATTTAATTTATTTTTTTTGTAATAATTATTATTTTATTTTTATTTTTTTACTTCAAATTTTTATAGTAGTTGTTAATTAAATTATTAGTTGTATCACTTGAGATCAATTTATATTGTACTTATCTTTAGAATTGTATAGCTTCAAGGCCTTAATAGTCAAAATTGTAATAGTTACATTTAACTTATGTCTATTATTTTTATGTGCTATTTTGGCACCGACTGATAGATGTTGTCATCTGGTTGATCTGTAATTTTTTAAATGAGTAAAATATTTAAAAAAAATAAAAATATGTTTCCTCAGTCGGGAGAATATAAAATTTCGAAGAAAAAATTAATTTTTTCATAAAATATATTTCAAAAATTCATAAATTAATAAAAAGTTTTATGTTCATCATATCTCAAAATTTAGTTATAATGAATATTTTCATTTGATACTAACCAGCTTAGTAATCCTGTACACTGTATTCCATCAAAAAACAAATTCACACAAGCACATACAACATAAACAAATAAACATTTAGATTTTAGAAGTCTATTATTATTTTTTTTCCTGAAAATATGTAAATTTTTAATTATAATTTTAATTAAAAATAAATAATTGAAATGGATTTGGTATTTAACCTCAGTCGAGTAAGGTCAAATTTTTACTGTCACATATCATATAACTTTTTTTAGTCATCTTTTTGAAATAATAATAAAAATAGATAATAGAATTACTAATGTACACAGTATCCGATATATATCATGAAGTTGATTTAAAAACATAATGTTTGACGGGAAAATTGATAAATAAAATTATTGAGGAAAAAAATTGGTCATTGTTAAGACGAATCCCTAAGATTCCAATTAAGTTTGGAATAATCGTTTCCACTATGGTCCTTTTGAAATTATTTATTCTTTACAAATTGAAGGATGGTTCCTCAACTTCGGAACACAAGCCTTCTTACTGAGAATCCTCTTTCAACAAATTCCTCTCCATACTTCCAGTTTATACAAATATGATCTTTTTCTGTTTGTATGTTTTTTTTATTTTAGTTATATAAAAAACAAAAAAAATTGATTCGATAATTCAACTAAATTATTTCTAATATTAAAGAGAATACTTAGAGAAACCGAAGAATAAAAAAATAGCTAATTTTTACTAGTCGTGAATGCAGATTCTTCTTTGCCCTTATTTTTAGTACATACCTTTATATTCATTTATAAAAGCAAACATATCCGTCCCTTTGAGTATTCTTCGGTCCACACATCACTGACATAATTAGTGGCTAGAACATTTGCTGGCAACGAGCGACCAACGCATAAATTTAACCCTGACAGCGCTTCGAGGAAACATACTCGTATTATAACATAGAAGTACATATCTCTAGCTGAAAAATTTCCACCGGGACATGGCCAAAATAAACATTATTCTATTCCCGATGGACAGGCAACAAAAACATTTAATCAAATATGTTGAGTGTAAATCCACATTTCTTGTCACTACGGAAGCCCTTTGATCAAGAATATTGTTGTAGAAGGACGTGACAACGATGAAAACGAACTAACTGAAATTGATATGTCAAAAAGGGACTAGAAGAGAAGATGGACAGAAGAAAAATGGAAACAACAAAACCTGAATTGGAAAAAAAAATTAGTGTAGGGCCTGCATCTTGCTTTGAGTTGAAATTTGTCTTTGTTAATTTCTGAACGGAAACTTCTTTATTTTTCAATGCGGCAGAGCCTTTTTTCATTCATAATTCAAACAGAAAACAACTATTATAATTTATTAGTTTATTAATATATTACAAATTAATTATTTTTTGTGAATAGGTAACTTCAATTAAAACACAAATATCTTTTGATTCTTATATCTCAACTTTGTGTATATTTTTCCGACGTTTTGGCTATTAGGCTGTTATCAAGACACCTAAAATATTCGTATTCTATACTCACAACTCACTCAACTCATAACACTAAATTTCTACTAATAAATCTTACAATTAACTTATCCAAGTTATTAAAATTTTCTTCTATTGCATGCTAATTGCCCGAGTAAATTAGCTTTAAAAACAAATATTCGATTAATATCACAATGTTTCTTTTGATAGTTTTATAAAAATTAGTTTATAATTTTTATTTCTAAAAAAATTTTTTTTAAAACTTTTTATTCATATATAGATTTCATCTCATTTATAACTTTTTTAGATCTTTATTTATTTATCTTTTTTACGATTATATTGATATTTTTATTTAATATTTAATTTTTTTTTTGACAATGTCCAATTTATAGCATATTAATTTTGTTCAGAGCTTCGGATGAGTGGTACAAAAGATTTTTTGAATCTTAGTTAAAATTTGCCGTATAATTAATATTTTATCAAATATGTATTCCTTCTAAAAATATAATCTTCCTTATGAATTACTACGGAATTTTCAAAATAAAAATTAGGTTTATTTTGAAAAACATGTACCGATGCTGTTTACATTGAATCCATTTAATAGTAAATTGTTAAAAATTTAATATTGATGCCATAAGAATATAAATATAAAATAAGTATATTTTTTAAAAAATTGGACAAACATTTCAATAATCCCTGGTATGAAGTAAAACTTAGTTGTTAAATATTAATTAAAATGAAGGAAAAATGTCTTTAGGACCTTCATTGCAAATAATAAAGAAATAATCAAATTTTCAACAATTTTATTTTATATATTTAACATTTTAGCAACGTTTCGGCCCTTTTCTTTGGTTTCGACTTTTTTTCTTCTTCTAAAGCCCAGTCACATAATTGAATTAATATTTATTTGGTTTTAATATTGGTGTATGTTTGTAAAAATTAATTTTATTCGTATTGTTGAAGATGAAAAGTCCTAAGAAAAAAATGATTATAAAATCATAATATAATTTTAAGAATGTAACGTATTAAGCGTTGCTAAAATGTTGGATATATACGTGTATGTAGTTTAATGTGATCCTAAAGAGATTTTATATTTGATATTTAATAATTAAATATGAACCTCATTAAAAAAATAAACAACTATAAAAAAGTTTTTTATATTAAAAATTCATGATTGGAAAAATCTATCGAACAAAATTAACGATCACCATATGATTAAAATTCACATTGATACTTAAAAGAGTAACAATGACATTAAATTACTTTTTTAGATGGAGGCACATAATTTTTTTATTTGTTCAAAACTTTATGTATTGGTAAATATTACAATCTGCCACAACGTTATTGGGCTATAGGTGATGGTGATAACTGATCACATTCATATTAAAATTTTTAAAAATACATAAAATTAAATTAAATATAAAATAAATGAAAAATAATTACATGAAATTATATAAATTGTAGGAAGACTGTTATATTGTTATGTTATTGTTATATTTGGTTAACAATAAATAGTTTTTTTTACTATTTAGATACCGGACTATTTTACTACAATCTTCTACATACTGTCAATTATCTTCTCCCAATAAAAATAAATAAAATTTCTCTCAAACTAGATATAAACATAATTAATATGAAATTTCTCGAAAAAGGAGGGAAAAAAATGCTTATAAATTGGGTAAGGGAATCCTTTGGGGAGTTGTCCTCCGTGCGTATTTGGTCTTAGTTACGCTACAGGATAACAAGTAAGATAACCTGCCCCTTTCTAACCTCGTATCCCATTTGGGTTACGTAATGGAGAATAAAAACTGAAATATTCAACAATTTATTTGAAATATTATTTTAATATTTTTATTGTAATAAAAAACACTAAATTTTAATACATAAATATATGATATTAGTAATATATATGACTGGTGAGAGGAATGACGTTAACGAGAGACTGAATGGCTGTAGGCGGTCCCTCACACAAGATATAATCTGATTCTTCACGTCCCGCATCGTCAGTCTTCATTAGGGCACAGTCACCCTTTGAATAATTTCAAGCTTACCGCCTAACAGCTCTCTTCTGTAGCCAATCCATCCAGGCAGTATGCTAATTCCGTTCTGATAGTATATTGTCAATAAATTGTTGATATTTATTACACCAGGAGTGGAGTGCAATTGCCTCATCTAAAGGAGGAGCAAATCGGAGTCTGATGTAACTGCTTGTAAACAATTTTTAGTCATGCTTTGCAGTTTAATCTGCGTTAAAATGCTTAGGATATAAAACCCGTAAAAAAATGTCTGCTTTTGTGGCTATCGTATAGTAAAAACAGCGCAAAATTACTCTACGCTGTCTGTTACTTGAAGTAAGTCACATAGCAGTACATTAACTATAAAATTAGAACTGTAAAAATGGATTCCCTTTCCGGATTCAAGAACCGTCTACAAAATGTTTAGTGTATATTTCGTATTTAAGGCAAATATTAACGGATACTGATTCTTTCACTATGGTAAACCAAGTCATATCATCTCAAAACGCTACCAAAATAGATACTATAAGAAGGGAGCAATTCAACACGCAAACAAACTAAAACTGAATTCCTGGCAAGGATCCCTATTCTGATTGTTTTTAGAACCCATTAGACGCCTTCGGTTTTTCAACTCTGTCTATAGAAGACAAACTAAGTGCTCTCAACTGTGCCCATAACTTCCCAATGCTATGGGGGAAAGAAAACAAAGTTCTCTGCTAAAAATAAACTGTACAAAAAAAAAAAGTAATGAATTTTATACTATGAAATTGTAATACATGAGATAAACAAAAGATGCGTGTTTATGGCATAATTATTCTGGGTTTATGCAATTTATCAACAGGAAGGTGAGTATAAGAGTTTATTTCCTGAACTTAACATTGTGCATTGTACACTCTCAAGTAAATAAGGTGTAGATATTACAAAATTTACAGTACTGTAAAGCTGAATATTATTGCTAACAATAGCTTGCGTTTAATTCATATTTGCATAAACTAGAGATGTGCCTTTGAAGAGAAAGCTGGATCCAGCAACCTTTATAGAAGATAGTCTTCAATTAATGAACAATTTTAATATGTTCCAATGTGCAATATCTCGCAAGGTAGAGAGCATTATAATATTTTGATGCTCTGGTTATTTTTCGGAACTATCACTGCTGTGTGTATGCAGAGCGTAACCGCATATTCCAGTACCGTTATTCGGAGCCTAATAAGCGTTATATTGCGATTGTTCCGACAGGGGAAATGTAGGCGGAAACGGGACGAATGCTGTTGCATCCTTTCTGGGGGAAAAGACAAGAGACTCCGTTCCGAACAATAAGCCTGGAAGAATAGAAGAAAAAGAACATGTTTTGACTGAAAGGGTTCAAGATTTGCTGCTGGCCCCTAATGACAAGGGGGTATGTTGTGGCAACCGGCGATGCAAAGATCATTATCACTGCGTGGGGTGGCGCGTGCTATTGTTCTGTTGCAATCAGCCTCCAACCACAACAAGGCCCCACCCTAGGCCTTTCTTGATCACCACCCCCGCCCTCGTCTGTCTACCAACATCAACCATGAATTCCACAAAGGATTGGAACAATGCTCTAAAAAGCTTTATGCAAACAGGAAATCGTCGAAGAAATTATCTAAAATGTCTCGGCTAACAATGTTTCGTAATGACTTGAGTTCTGGTTGCATGAAATCCAATTAAATTAAAAACTGGGCAATATAAGATGAAGTTTGTAATGAAAGCTACTGTAAGACAAGGATATCTCTATCAGGAGATTTGAGATCAAAATGTTAGGTAAGGTTAGGTTAGGTTGATATTTTTACGAACTTTTAGCTGCAAGGGCCTTCGTCTTGTTTTTTATGTAGTTTCATGGTTTAATTTTTTAATTAGAATTTTCCTCTAGGTTCGTGATGTTATCTCTTAGTATCATTTGGAGGTTTCTTTTAATTCCTATACTTTGAAAGTAGCTGTTATGTCATGAGCATTTTTAAGAGGTTAAAACTTAAGAAATGATTTCTGATTTCTATAAATGTTACTTATAGATCTGATACATCAAATACATTTTACAGTATGGTTTTTATTACGAATTGTAAAGCTCATGTTGAAGTTGTG
Source organism: Halyomorpha halys (assembly GCF_000696795.3). NCBI lineage: Eukaryota > Metazoa > Arthropoda > Insecta > Hemiptera > Pentatomidae > Halyomorpha > Halyomorpha halys. The sequence goes on along the minus strand of NW_027107551.1, from coordinate 191,933 downwards.
GGGAGTATAGCTGTGTATATTACATTGTCATCAATCATATTAAATTATTGTTACACCTGAGGACAATTGATGAGGTTTTCTTAGCGTTATGTATCCCGATGAATGTTTTTGATAGAAAAATTAAGAAAGATAGCAATATGGAAATTTTCCAGTCAAAAAGATAGGTTACTCACTTTTTTTTTTTTTTTTCTGGAATCGACATGCATGTTGTAGAGGTTGTATGTAGGAGCCATTTCGCAGTGCGGTTGGTGGCCGAAGAAGGCCCGCATGGGCTTATCTGGTCGGTTGTGGGAATGCGGGCCAGCAGTTACCTGTGTCCCTTATCGAACATTACCGGTAAACAATGAGGCAGCGACAAACACATGTCCCGTCCTATCTCTGTTTGCCCTCGCCCCAGGAAACAAGCCCCTCTATCTCGGCCTTCCTTCATCTCTATGCAAATGTGTGCCGCCAACTTTATACGTCCTTGTCAATCTAATTCAGCGATTAACGCAGTGTCGTGAGTCGGTGACGACCGGTTCCCCTTTAGCCGCTCCTCCCCGGAACAACAATGGCCGTGGGGTATGACTCCCATCCCAGAGAGCGTCGAGTCGTTTCGACGCCCGAGCTGGTTTACAAAGGCAGCAAACGCAACAACTAACAAGGCGTGAAGCATGCTACAATGCATTGCTGTTTATACTTGGTTGTTCCAACTGGGAGGGCCAGCCAACGGTTTCACTAGTACTCGATCGAAGACATTTTTACTTCTTTCATTTACCGAGTTTCAGCAATTTGAACATATGTACAGTATGGCAAGGCAATGAAAAGAGAGCGTATAATGTTTTGGTTTTAGAATATACTTCAATCAATTTAAATAACCGGCAAAGAATAAGATGATGTAAATCGTAACCATAATGTTTCGTCAATCGAAACTCAGCATTTCAAGAACATATAGACTACTTCTTCAAGATTTGATTTCAATAGAACATCTATACCTACCATTTTCAAATTCAGATTAGTATTTCAAACTATGTAAAAAAAAATTTTTCTTAAAAGTAATTCAGGTTAAAATGAAATCGCTTAAGTTAATATACATGAAGCTACAACTCACAAACGTTAATCAATCAAGAAAACTGTAGGTAAATACCTTCCTGTCAATAGTTTGCTGTACTCTGAATAAAGAGCAAAGTTTAACGCAATTTTGAGTCGACTAAGGAAAAGATTGTCCCTCTTTTAGATGATTATATAATTTCTAATCTAGATCAGTTGACGGAAGAAATCAATGTATATTTATGTCGTAGGAAATAAGAAGTAATTGATGTAAGTTTTCTTCAGATTGTCTTAAAACTGAAAATGCTTTTTATCCAATTACCTGTATTTTTGACATAAATTTTGGATTGGAAGAAGATAGTTGACCGTATGATGTAGATTGAAGGAAGATAGTCCGGGTGGGGGTCAATAAAGCTATCAAAAGAGTAACAAAAATATATTTATTGTTAAACGTTGTTAAACGCCCCGTTACCCTGTTTGCAACAGTTGACAACAGAACTTCATTATTATCAGCCCTGACGAAGCCCTGCAGAGTTGGACGAAACGTTGGTTAACAATATATAGTTTTTTATTACTATTTCGATACCTTTATTGACCCCCACCTGGACTATCTTCCTCCAATAAATTTCGGATGTTATTCAGTTAAAATGATGCACCTGTACATATGTATAAAACAGGAATGTACAGCCAACATCTAACCTGTTGGTAATTATTTAACATATAAAAAAAGTAATAATAGTTAAAAATATTATGAATAATTTATGTAGTTGTTTGTAAATACAAATACAAGGACCAAAAGATTATTAAAGTCTTTGTGTGCTTAATTTAATTTTCTACCTTATTAATTTTCATCTAGAGAGCATTTTTAATGCCCCTTATAAAATATTAACAATACACATAATAACACATGACCTGCAGTGCCAGTTTTCGAATATACTAATATTTCCAAAAAAAGTTTGTCATATTTATCGAAGATAATATAAATACGTTTCTATCATGCTTACATAAGGTGATTCTTATAAACAACTAAGACTTTATAATAGTTAAATGTCCAAAGCGGAATCATGATTGGTTAACTGCGTGTAAAATGGCTATTTCAGAATTTTACGTCCGATCAAATAGTTATTTACTTGACATTATTAAAAGCTTTAATTGAACCATTACAACCATATCGTATAACTGGACGGCGATCCCCTTTAAAAGTTAATCTATTTCAAACGCAGTATTCCAAGCTAAAGTTATTTATTACTGACTATCCAAGCAAAGTCGGTAAATTACTTTATGACTCTACACTGATACTTTTAATATACAGAACAGTAAAAATGTATGATTGAGAGGCAGTTAAAGGTTTAATTCCTTCTCGTAAGAACGATTGCTGTGTTTAATTAGTTTGTGAAAAGCAGATTTTTTTTCAAAACCGAAATTATCACCACAAAGGAGATTCGCCTAGCTTAGAAAAATCCAAAACAGGTAATTATCTTAACACTAGTTGCTCATTAGGGAATAATTAGGTATTGTTTAAAAACTTCATTAGCATTGCCGCTGCCTTTGAAATACATCTGATTTTCCTCCTCCTTCTTCCTTTTTTTTTTTGTTTTATCTTTAGAAATGTTCAGTTCACTTTTCATAAATAACAGAAAAATACTCATTTAATAAATCATTAAAAAATTGTATATTTCTATATAATTCACTTCTTGAACTTCAGAAATTTATGTCATTTTCCAATTATACTATTCATTTGACTGCAACACCATCTTGGCAATGCAATTCTAACGTGTTGTTGGTCCGTTGCCACACTGGTATTGCATAGCTTGACAGCAGATACAATGAAATCATGACACGTTAGACCTCTTTTTCTATTGTATATATTATTTTATCATTATGTTATTTTATTTATTTATTTTTCATACAGATAGTTTGATTATGTCCATCTTGTCTATTCTTTTGTTTGTATATATTTTAAGAGTTTTTTTATTTATTTCTTTTATTTTTTTATTTTAGTATGTATGAGATCATTCATCACTATT
>NW_027107551.1:131449-188764 GCF_000696795.3 Halyomorpha halys | reverse complement strand
AAATCTTAAAAAAAAAAAAAAAAAGACCTCTTTTTCAGAAATTTTCACTTCCAATATAGGTGTATAATATATAATAATAATACATTAGATTTAATAATAACAGAATCACGAATCTGTTTATTCTCTCAACATTAAAAATTATTGGCTCTTAGCCTGAAAATCAAATCTTGTGTCTAAAACAAGCATCTAATATACAAGTCGTAAAACGTATTTGAACATATAAAACTGGGATGCACGATGGACTTGAACGGAGGAATAATACAAAGATTTCAAAATTAAATTCTTAGAGATGAGGCTCCACCAAACCATCAAATTCTTCCCGCGTCCAATCGTTACAATCCAAAATCCTACGTAAAATCCTTGATGCTCCTTATTACGTCACAAATAAACTCATTCACAAAGACCTTAACATCCCATTCGTTGCAGATTTGACCCAAAACAGATATGCGTCTTTTCATTCCAAACTCCTAAACCATCCTAACCCATTAATTCTTAATATTTCATCCTTAACAATCCCTGATAATCCTCCGACCTTCTAATTTAAATTAATGTTTGAAGTACCACCAATGGGTGGTTCCTTCCCAAGATTTTCAAGTGTATATGAAACATACTACATATTTACCTATTGTATTATTTTGTACAGTTGTAAATTATATTAAATAAATAATTAAAAACAAAAAGAAAAAAGTTGTTAGAGGAATTGTCAATGCCTGGTATATCAGAAATGATGATCTTCACTGAGTTGTTCGAATACTAACTGTAAAGGCGAAATTAAAAAAATTGCCCAGTCACATCGCGAGCGACAAGGACACACGAATCTGTGACCGCCCAACTCCTCAACTTTAGTGCTCTAGTAAAACGATGGGAGGCTTACGAACTTGTGAGAAAGTTTTTAATCATGTTAATGTTATTAATAATATTAATTTTATTATGTATATTTGTCCTTGTTTATTTTTCAATGAAAAATTATTGTGCTAGAGCTAAATTGCTTACAAACTTATAATTAGCTTGTGATTTCAAAAGATAAAAAACAAAACAACTACTATGCAGCATCTCGATTTAAATATCTCACATTCTTACATCATATCACTTACGCACTTTCCAACTGTCGATTACAGAATAGTAAACTGCAGAAATTGTGATAAAATATTTTATTCAAAGCATTAAGTATAAAAAGGATTACTCAAGACAAATATTTAAATATAATACCTATATCTCTGAAGAAATTTGTATTTCGCAGATATAACGTTATTTAAATTAAAAAAACATTAATTATTTGAAATAAAGTAATTTCGTAATTATTTAGTATAAATACATCTTCCACTAATGAAAAGGTAATATTTTTTTTTAAATTTAAGATTTTGAAACAAACCTCAGACAATTTGCCGCAAAGCTCTTCCAACTATATAAGAAGAAAGTGCGTAAGATTTATTTGTTTCTTATCCTTCATACCAACTTTAGCAAACTCTCTTACAATTCTAGCAGAATAACATATTTATGTAAAATTTATTGATACAAGAAATGAGCATGTAACTGGACCCGTTTAAATCATCAACTATTTAAAATTTGATAAGACTAACTTGTTAGACGTTTTCTAAAAGTATTATTACTTGTACAAATAATAAATAATAAATATTATTTAAATAATGCAGTTTATTACATGTTTTATTAAAAATAATGTCTAGGTTTTTATTGTCATAAACCTAGTCATATATTCACTTAAGACTCTTCACCAACGATTGTACAAAGAGGGGATTTAGTCAGACTCATAGTCAACCACCAGCTTTTTCCCTAATATGTATTAATTGTACATATTAAGGCCTACTTGTATTAATTTATTGATAAAATTTTGTTTTGCTATTTAAATTTAAAAAAATAATTATTTGCATTATAGTTGTTTATATTTATGGAGAAAATTCAAAATATATTCTTTATCCCCTAAGACAAATAAAAGGTATGGCTATAATTATAGATGAGAAGAACATAATTCGACAGAAATGGCTAAATATCAAAGTACATAAGACACAAAGATGGTGTATAAGAGAACTTTATTTACTAAAAATCCTAAGAAAGAGAAATATCTAATTTCAGAATCATTGAATCAACTTTAATTATAAATTAAATAAAAACCTTGGAAGTGCTCGTATATATGATTTACCATGGAAGGTTTACAAAGCCAATCTAGTCTGGAACATCTTATTTTTAGGGTATATTTTGATATAGGTTTTAGAATTTATTTAAAATTGTCAAGAGAAAAAAAAAGGATATTTTTGGCACTCTCCAATGTATAGAGTACATACCGTTGCCAACCTTTAAGAAGGAAATTATTAAACAAAACCTATCAAGATTGATAGTTTAAAACTCAGTGTGCACATCCGGTATTATTCGGAATAGAGACATGGGTCCCAAAAAGATAGTAGATAAGGATGATTGCTAGATCGTCATATCCACCAACAATCAACACATTCTAGACCGTGTTAAGATTTTTTGTTTTACATGAACCTAAAACATGTACAGCTGGTCCGACACTTCCCAAATGACATATCCACAAAAGGGAATGCTCCATCGAATTACACTACATCCAGGATAATTACAGGGCGACCAGGGCATATGTAACAAAATAAATTACTGGTATCAAGGCATGTCTATCTCGCGCAAAGAAAACACGTCCCTGCCGAGTGTCCCTTAGGAAAATTAACATTCCACCCGGAATGCATGTCATTAATATCTTTATCTAGCGAGATAGGATCTAGGCAGCCATGATGCTGGGCGAGATGGGTATCTGACAGCTTGTAAATCTAATGGAAAAGGTTAATGCGATCGTTATCGGAGGCAATGTCGAGAGGAAGGTGTCGCAGGGTGTGCTTCCGCCCTATCACCTGCTTATTGAGGACGTTGCCAAGGCTCTGTGTATTGCTTCCTAAAGCGGCTTGCACAATATTTCATTTTCAAATAATACAATAGCGTCACTATTACAGAATTCCAATTATTACCTTTTTTTTTTTTTAATAATTTATTTATTGATATTTACAACTGTATACACATATATACAACAAGTAAATTTGCTGTAGGTGACATAGTGACATGATAAAAACATGTGGAGAATCTACCCACTGATAGAACTCCAATAACATTTCTAGAGGAGGAGATCTCGAGGCCATCTTCTTTTCAGACGCCTAGGAGGATTATTAGGTAATGAAGGAGAAGCCAGGTTAGAAACAAATGGATTTGGGTGGTAGAGAAGTTTATTATGGAAGGAACGGTATCTGGTTCTGGCCAAATCGGCAACATATGGAACATTGAGGTCCTGATAGATGACTTGATTTGTGACAAAGTAAGGAGCATTAAGGATTTTGCGAAGGATTTTGGACTGTAAGGATTGGATTCTGGAGGAATGTGATGGTTTAGTGGAGCCCCAAAGCTCAACTCCGTATGTCCAGATAGGCCTTACAATAGTCATGTAGACCAGTCTTTGAAATATTACCTTAAAGTAGTAACCGAAAGCCATACTAATTGAAGCAGAATTTATTGTACAAGAACCCTAGAGGAAAACAAATTCAGTTCACCCCAATATTTTATTACTTTAATGAAAAATACTAATAATTACAAGTCAAAATTGAAGAGCCTACAAGTATAGTAAAAAGGGATAAAAAATGGTTATTTCAAAACATTAAAACAAAATTATTGGGAGCACCATATCCTTAAAACTATCTAAAACACTGAAAAACCTAATCGAACATCATTTAAAGTAGAGTAAATTTACCAAAATATGGCAATTATCATAATAGTACAAGAGCCGGGAAGAAAAAAAGCAGTTATCTCACTCAAAATTGATGATTCTGCCAAGTATAGGTAAGGGGATTAAAAAATGGCGGCTGTTTCAAAACCTTAAAAAAAACATTGATTTTTCATTCGGAGCTCTATATCTTAAAAACTACCAACATTACTAGAAAATCTAAGAGAACATTATTTAAAGAAGAGTAAATTTTCTAAAATATTAGCCCTAATAGAGTTATTTACGTTAAATAGTTTTCGAGATATAACTTTTTAAAAACAACATTTCATAAAAATGTTGTATGTGAAGTACTGAAACATCAGTAGTTAGTTAATTTGTTTTGAAAAATTTATATCTCAAAAACTATTTGACGTACTGATGTCTATTACCATTCAAATTTAAGCTAGTTTAATGAGCTATAAAGTAGTTTATGATGTTTATCTTCTTAGGAGTAGTAATTAAATGAAATTCGCTAAAATAAGTTGATTTATAGTTGTTCGGACAAATTTTCATTTGCCAAATTTATATTCATATGTGAATATCATAAAAACTACTATCCCTACGAAGATAAGTGTCATAAACTTCCTTAGTAAATTTCCTTTATTTTGAGTGTTGGCAGACATATATGCGTCTTATGGACCTAGAGATATATTTTTTCAAACACCCAACATTTTATACCAACAACTAGAACTAATAGGCAGACTCATCAATTTTGACAAGTAATTATATGCTGTTTTCATTAAAGTAATCAAAATTTTGGGTTAAATAACTGACTTATTTTCCATCCGGCTCATATACTATCATATCTTAGATGATCATTTTGTTCCCAGATACAGAAAAAAATAAATATATTTGGTAAGAGACAATGTTTCATTGCTAAAATATTTTTCTATCTACTATCCTTAAACCAATAATAGATTTGGAACGACAAAACTGTGTGTCGAAAACTCATCGATATAAGATTAAATTGAAAATAATTGTAATTAGACGTAAACAATTAACTGTATAAGTAGTAGCGTAAATCTTACATAAAAAATAATCTTTTTTAGTGATCACCGTGTAATATTTTATTTTACAAATAACGTGGAATAGGAAAAATGGGTCATAAAAATTTGAGTTTAACAAATGAAGAACGCATTTTGCGGTAGCAAAGGTGGAATAAAAATTAAGTGCAATTTAGAGAAAAAAAGTTGTTTTTAAAGAGGCACTAAATTGAAGAACGAATTAAAATGCTGGGATAGAGACTTAAATTTTTTTTTCTCTACTTACACAATATTGAAAAAAAATAATACGATCTGAACAATAGAATACATGTAAATTACAGTTATATAATTTGAGCTATACAAGCAGTACAGTAAAATGAGGATTGGTCGGACAGGGGTTAACAAAAAAAAATCTGTATGAAATCTTTGATCAGAGGAGATCTGAAACAATATTCTTTAGACAGGAAGCTTGTATTGGAACAATATTCCTAACGCCTATTGATTATAACACAATAAATCAGTAGTAATAAGTTGCTATTCAACTATACAGTGTGGTCATAAATTTTCTTTCACGTGCGCATATTTTTTTCCTATGTAAATAAATTATTCTAAAAATGCTGCCTCAGTTATATAAACTGGTTGGAAAATAATTAATAACCATGGTCCGACAGCCTCTGTTCCTCAATTAGGACGATAAGAATATGAGATCTGTCTGAGGCCACATTTAAATTGATTAGGCCCTTAACACGACAGACAGACAGCGGTGTCCACTGCGGCACTGCAACCGGTTTGTGAAAATAAAGCGAGATAATTCTTGCCCAGCCCGGCTCTCGCAGTATCTCCACTTGGTGGATAATATCCAATTGGAAAGGTTTTCTTCAGTAACTTTTCGAATGACTTGGAAAAAAAAAATCCCCACAATGGGTCCGACCGTTGCATAAATCATCTAGTAAATATTCTAGAACAAGATGTACCAGTTTTTGCCAACATCAAGGGAAAAGTTGAGTATTCTGTTATAATTATCTAGATCAGCGGTTCCACCGCGGAGTATTTGTACTAAGTAAAAGCATTTGTTCACTCACCTTCTAACGGTCTCTACACGTTTGCCAAACTACAGCAAATTCGTGCATGGATGAGTTATTTCGATGAGCTGGAACATGATGTTGTCACTTTTTCCTCTAAATTGCACTTAATTTTTATTCCATCTTTGCTACCGCAAAATGCGTTCTTCATTTGTTAAACTCAAATTTTTATGACCCATTTTTCCTATTTCACGTTATATGTAAAATAAAATATTACACGGTGATCACTAAAAAAGATTATTTTTTATGTAAGATTTACGCTACTACTTATACAGTTAATTGTTTACGTCTAATTACAAGCCTGAATTTGTGACCGACCCGTTGATTTTTTGGCACAAATCAAAAGGGGCTAGTGCTGCTTAAGAACCACCTAAATATAAATATTTGAGATCTTCGAGTTTGGATGAATTTCCCCAACCTTTGAATTTCATTGGCTTATTTTTTTATTTAACATCGCGCTAATATACATTCATAAAGAAACTATACGTCTGGATAATTAAATTAACAAGTTTTTGATAACAATTCCAGAACAAAGGTTGAATTTATAGGTTATATAGTACTATTTCTATGAATTTTTATCATCTACCATCAACTTGGCTGATGTTTACGCTTTCTTTCGTTTTGCCTGTAATTGCCGAAATGTCAAAAGAACACACAAACGTGTGGATACCGACGGTCGAGGCTTCCTTTGTTTACCAAGCTTTTGTACTAGTCTTGGATTTGCGACAAGTGATTAACATGTAGATCTAGCATAATATATTGTTGCAACCATAGAATGAAAAATTAAAAGAATGAATGGAAGGAACTTTACTGTCTTAAAATCTAAAACAAGAGAGACGGTATTATAAAAAAAAAGAAAACATTTTGTTCCCGAAATAAAATTTTCAAATATGGTTTGGTATTTAATAGCTGTAATAATCCCATTGAGGATGGGTGAAATACAGCTTTATGTTATATCATAAACCTAATGCGATATTATGATCTTAATTAACGGACTTATGGTATAGTGAAAAAACACGTTATCTAAGTACCCTCGTCAGAAATTGGTCCCGCATCTCTTAACCTCTGAGAAGATAACTGTTCCAACGGGAACAGCACTGAAGGAGTGACAGACTGAGGAAGGTGATGCTGAAGTACTCTCGTCGTGAAGGACTACTTGAGGCTGAGGACCAGCAGCCACGAAATGCTACAAGTGGCCGCATTCAACCCCCCCCCAATCTAATAAAGGCTGCGACATTGCACGCATCTCCGCCCTCCGTAGAGGAAATAGCATTGCCAAGTCCCTCCTCAACATCCATAACAGATAATCCAACACATCCGAGTCATCTGCATAGCTTGGATCCCTTCACATCCTTACTTATTTCTAGTTAAGCAGTATAGGGTTACGATTTAATTTCTTCTGGGCTATTTAAGAAATGCCTTGCATTACTGTATAACAATATTTCGATATTTTAATGCAGGATCCACACATCTCCCACTTACTGCAAATCCAAGACTTGTACAAGCGCTTGTTAAACAAAGGGAGCAACAAAGGTCGGTCTACACACTTGTTTTGCTCTTTTGAATTTTGTAAGCTATTACATTGGATTTACTCTATTTTTTTTACAAAAAGGAACAAAATAAAGGTAGACGGATTGAAAGGAAAGGTAATTATCAGCTAAGTAGATGCTAGGTGATAAAAATTCATATCAATAGTACAACATAACCTATAAATTATTTGTATCAGAAACTTTTTAATTTAATTACTTAGACATATAATGTCTTCATAAATATATATTTGTGCTATGTCAGATCAAACATAAACTTATAATAATGTTTAATATAAATGAAATCATATTTAATTACTTATATAAACGTTTTATTTTCCACTTCTTGCATCACTTTATTTTTATTAATTTTCATTCTGTTTAATTATTTACTTGTATAATTCTGTTTATATTTTCTCTTTTTATTATTTTTTTGTATTCATTGGTTGTTTGCACTTTTAAATACAGTAAATTGGTTGTTCTCTCAACCTATTTGTATAATTTACTGACTGCACCCCCAACCATCTTCTCATCATTATATTTTTCAACGAAGGGAAAAATAAAAGTATTAATTAAATTTATAATTTTTGGAAACTTCTAGTTTCAGTCGTTTTTTAATTATTTTATAATGCGAGTTTTTGCGTTTTTCAAGATTAAATTACAGCTTATACTTTAATTAAATTCGAATTATTATCATTATATATGATTCAAGGCTTCATTTACACATCAGCAGCGATTTGATAATAGTAATATATTACTATTTTATATAATATATTTTTGGTAGAGCACATCTAGAGAAGTAGACAACCTGGATGCTGATTAGGGACGGTAAATTAATGTCCAAAGGGAACAGCATACTAAACTAGTCTATAGCTATTCAAGTCAGGTCCACAAGTCAACCTCACTGTCACTAACTACCTATCTTACCAGTAAAAGCTTTTTTTCTCAAACCATCCAATAGCGAATTGATTACAAAAACACACGCATAATTATGAGAGTTTGATAAAATTTAGTAAGGAACTAGGTCTCGAAATAAATATGGAAAAATATAAGAGTAGAAACGGTAACAATTTCGGTGACATACATGTTAGGGGAAATACATTTGAACAGTTAGTGAGTTTTATGACTCTACGGTAACTTGGAAAAAAGAAATTGATAAGGAAATAAAAAAGAGGTCAACGGTGGAAAATGAGTTTTATGTTTCAATTTAGAAATTATTTATCTCGTGCCTTCTGAGCAGAAACTTATAATTTACTAAGAATTTACAAAATTTTTATCCTATCTACCTTTCTATTGCCGATGTGAAACTTGTTCTCTTACAATCAAGGAAGGTTAGCACCTCAAGGTTTTGGAAAATAAATTGTTGCGTAAAATATTCCGACCGAAAATGATGCGTTAATCTGAGAATTTAGAAGACTACATAATGCTGAATTGAGTGAACTCGGTAAATATAATGAGCTTGTAAGGTTGTAGGGATTAGTAACTCAGGTTAACGTCCGTAGGCGAGAGGATCGCTTCAAGACTGATCTCAAAGATTAGATTTTTATGTAGACAGCGATTGGTGGTACCGGCATCGAACTTTTGGGTTCACCTTTATTATTATTATTTACTATTATTACTTATTGTGGATCGAAACGTTGGTCACCCATAAATAATTGAAAACTAATAAATATAGATATATATTAAATAGGTGATTATTTAAAATGTATCCATCATTAATGAAATAAGTACCTCCCATCAGGAGAAAAAATTTGAAAAATTCTGATTTCATGTTGTAAATTAAAAATAATTATATTTTAATAATTTTCAAATAGGAAACTATATTTTAAAAAATATATTTTTTGGTAAGTACTAATTTTACTTTTATTTTCACTGTTAGTGACAGTGGATGAAACTTGATCCATCCTGAATTGAATACGGGTTCAAGGGTTCCACTTGATTTGGTGACTAATTTTACCAGTACATTCTCAGAAAATATTTAAAAAAAAACAATTAACATCAGTTAATTATGAAACAGCCATTTTAATGAATTATAAAACGTTTTTCTTTCGGGGCAGTATTTACTTGCAGTTATCATAACAGCAAAAATAATCAAGGAGTATCTTTCCCTGAATAGGTAATATATTTTTATTTTTTATGAATAGACTGACAAACCACAGCACAATTAGTCATGGCCCCTAAAAACAGATTTTTATAAACATGATATATTTTCCAAAATAACATAATAATTAATATTTGTCATATCCTATAATTGCATAGAATCTGCTGGGAACTAGTTATTGTCCGAAACCCAGCTTCCCTTAGGAGTACAAAGTGGAGAAATAGTGAAGTATTTCTAGATTCTTATTTGTATATTGATATCTAGAATCAGATTATTAGTATCTTCCTGTACTGTGAATGAGGGAGACATTCAACCTAGCATTGGTTTGACCAACAAAATTCAGTAAAACTATGTTTCCATTTTCAGTATTAAAGAAGACCTTAATAAAACACTAAAATATACTAATGTAATAAACTAAAGTAACTAACGAAATCCTGGATGGCCGACACTAATCGAACTTAAAAGACAATCAAATCATATGTAGATAATATATTATTATCACAATCAATACAAAAACAGTTGTAATTATTACCTAATTATTCTTCATGTCTAAGTTTACACCATATTATTTTATTATATTATTATATATTAATTATTGCATTATATCTATACTGTATTATCCTAACTATATTTTCTGTCGGTATATATTAGTTACGTACTGGATCATTTAATTTATATTTAGTTTACATAAATTAGATAATTCTTATAGTTTTGTGTAAATGTGACTAGAGATTCTTTTATTTTTATCGTTATTTTATTTTATTTATTTTTTCATGGTTCATAGTTTGATTATGTTCATTTTCTTTATGCTTCTGTTTGTATATATTTTAAGAGAGATTTTATTTATTTTTATGTACTTTTTTTCATTTATTTATTTATTATTCATTCTTATTTTATTTTATTTTAGTAAGAATGTGATCATTCATCACTATTACCTATTCCTCACAACGGTGTGACAGATTGTAATATCTATCAATAAATAAAGTTCGATTAAAAATCTTATATTTATATTATCATGATATTTTTATATCTCTTTCTTGTGTATTTCTTATATTTCGCGTATTTGAAATAAAATCTTTTAACGGTTGCCTCCCCTCCACTCTGTATACTTTATTTTTTTTTTCATTGTTTCAAAATCTCTCAATCGGAACAGGTGGGTGGTCTTGATTTGTTGTTTACTTATTTTTGATTATTATTTTATTTATTCTTTCTCGACCCTTATTTAATCTCAACTTCTCTATTTTCCGTATTTTAGTGTGTTAAATATTGTTTTCTCGTATCTACTTTTATTTTTTTATTTATATTCTTATCATTGTCTAATTTATATTATGACTATTTTTATTCCTTCTTTTTTTTCATTTGTTTATAATTTTCTTTTCATTTACATTAACATAATTATAACCTTACCATAATTTACTATATTGTATCTTATTTTCCTACTATATCAACATATTTTTAGTTGTTTTTGTATCTTTTTAGTCTAGATAAAGCTCTACAAAGTGGGGCGGAACGTCAGCAAACAAATACTTGTTAACTATTTTTTTGTTTTCTTTTGACTGCACCCCCGACCATATTCATCATAATTTAAAAGACAATCGTACATTGCGGATCTTAAATAAGTGACAACTAATTTGAAATTTTATATGGATTATTTTTTCTATATTTTTGTGTGTTTATCATCTATACAGTACGTGCTTTTTTACATTTCACAATAAATAATAATACAAATATTTCTCATTTATGTACCTAGTTTCCAGGGGACTGATGTTTCACTGGTTACAGATAACAGATATGGGAAAATTGTAATTTTCAATACTATTATGAACCAACTATTAAAATGATGAAACTATTAATTGGTTAACATTTATTGAAAATTATGTAAAAGATTGTAATTCAATAATTGATAATTTGTGGCATTTACGTAAAGAGTTGTGGTCAACCTCTCAACAACAAATATATTATTATATTGTATCACTGACTTAGTGAATGTTAAATGAAATGTTATTCGGAGCACTTTGTCAAAATAATATTGAAAGCTGATTTAATTCATAGTAAATGACGCGTACCCAGATAATCGAAGGATCAGGAACCTTATCTTCGCCGGCCAACAAGAGAGGTTAATGAAGACTTAGGCAACCGATATCTGTGGGAAACCGACGGAGGCCTTTTTGCATAAGAATGACTTTAAAATTAGCTGCATATGGGCTGGCCAGAATGGCCTGATTAGGCGAAGCGTGGCGGGCCATTGTCCTCACAGCTGCACACGCACACACACCATTAAACCAAATATTCGGGCTTACACCCCCGTGGGGGGTACAAACAACCCCCTTCTCCCCACCGCTGGTCTGTAACAGTTCCAGACAAAGGAACTAAGTGGCCATCTCCAGAGTCAAACACTGAGCCGATTCCAGACCCAATTACGTCACTACACTGCGGCTCAGACCTCTTATCAATGCTATGTAATCATTTAGAACTAATTCCATCAAGGAGAAACGCAAACAAGGATTAAAAACCAGTATTCAACACCCGATGATTGTGTAGTTTACTTTTCAAACGTGGAGAGTCATGGAAATATTTTTTAGATTAGACGAATCTTGAAGGATCAAAGCGTATTCATCGGGAGTTCCCGAATAATCAAGAGACAAAAGTTAAAAATGACTAATAAAAAAAAATTGTGGGCCAGTTATCTGGAGTTTAACAAAGATTTAAAAGTAGAGAAAAATCCAATTCAAGAAAAATGTCAATCCTGTTCAATGAATTAGATTATATCTTAATGCTAATCAAAATGCTGATTGCTTGGGGTTATGAAAGAGTCACAATGAAGGATAGTCACTAAAATTGTTTCTTCAAACTATTCTAAATGAAAAATCTTAAATGTTCAAATGAGTTAAACACGATTTCACAATACGAAATTTCAAAAAGTGACCGGTGTAAAAATACCTGATTTCTTAAAAGGATTGGGTGGAACAAGAAAGTGTTTAATAAAAACCACCAAAAAATTAAACGCGCCTAACTAGGATTTTAGAGAGTCTATGCAAAATCTTGCCCCTTCAGGGATACATACGATAAGCAGTATAAGTTACGAATCTAAATATTATGTTGTTGGAGTCTTGCAATTAGATTATAATTGAAAGATTTTAATGGCAATGCTAACCTGCAGACGTTTCGACAATTCAACCTCAGAAAATCTCAAACATCATACAAGACAAAATGCAATGAATCTCACACCAACTGTGCGAAAAACATCAATCTAAGCTAAAAGTATTGCTATTTTTTTTAAATTGTTTTTTCTTTATTGGAAGGGTTATTTAAATCTAAGAATACTATTTTATGACCTTGAGTCGTAACTATCTTTTAATGGAGTCTTCCCACAAGACCAGTATTTGGGAAGGCGTATCCTAAAAATGTTAATTATTCCTCTAGAGTATAATTAGTCGGCGTAGGGTGGAATTTAGTTAAGGAACGAAGCGGTGTGTATTATTATGGAGACAAATGAACTAATTCTAATGATGAGGGAATTGGAGCTAAGGTGCGACCCGAAGTCCTATTCATAACTGGACCACCCTTATTCTTTAATTGACTTAATTCTTCTCTTTTACCAGCCTGTCCGTCTATTCCAAAAACAATTAATTTTTTTTCTTTCTCCTAAACGGAATTCCTTTCGTTCTTGATGCCGGTTCTTGTGATGTCTTCTGGTAGCCGATTGAGTAGAATAAATGGACATGTGCAGAACGCTGATTAGTCATTTAAGGCCATTGGCAACGGAACAATAAAGTAACACGCGAGGTTACAAGGAAGTGCAACTGCCTTCTGTAACAATCGTTTGTGTTATTGTATGTCTGTTGTGTGTGTATATATATAAATTTAGTTTTTAATTTTCTTAACTAATTATTGTACACTGAAGAGTACAGGATAAAAATTAAGACTAATTCATAGAAACATTACTTACAATTATTTTATAAGTAAATTTTTAATTAATTAACCTTAATATTCATTTTGCACATTTCAGTGTTTATTATTTATTTAAGAAAATTCAATTATATTCAAAATTATTGTTTTGTTTTCATTTTTTTCAGTGTATAGTCAGAAAAAAAAAAACTGTGCGAACAATAAACTCGCCTCAATATAGTTTTTATTGCCTGTTATACAAGAACGTCAAAAACATGTATCATTAACAGTTATGAGAAAGAAAAGTTATATAAATACATATATGTATGAGATAATATTTAACATAAATATTATTGGATGTTTTAACATTTACGAAAAATCTATAAACATGTTATATATAGGCTCATATAATCAACACTACTTATTTCGTTTTCCTCTTATTTCATTTATTAGATTATTACTTATTATTATGATTATGATTAGGAAGAGGAATTATTATTTTTTGGTTTATATATTATTACTTTTAGTTTAATTCTATTTGATTTTTTATTTTAGTAATTATTAGTCACCTTATGTTTTATGATATGACATATGGTTTTTATTTTATTTGTTCTACTTTTATTTTATATATTATTTTATTATTGTTGTTCATTTTCATCTTTTCAAATTCATTATTTTCATTATATTTTAATAATGGTGTCTAATTTCATTTTTATTTTATATTTTACTCTAAGGCTGTAATATTATCCCAGAATAAATAAAGAATATTATTATTGTTTTGTTTTTTTTCTAGACTCATAGAGATTTAGTTGAGGATACACAATTATATTTGGCCCCTCTATTATATATATAGAATAAAATACAATTTTTTTGCACATCGATAATTAATTTATATATTTAATTAAATTTAACTTAAAACAGATGCTAATTTAAAAAACCTTTTTAAAGAATGAAAACTAATTTGTAATTTTTAGAACTGTATTTTTAATAAATAATTCATGAATTGGAAATTTAATTGATAATTTGATTAATCAGGCTATTCAAATAAAAATATCAAACATTTGATTTATAAAAACAAAAATTAATACTAAATTTTTTTAGATTTTCCATGCTCCTACTAACCACGTGTTTAAATAATTCAATAATTATATAACAACTAGAATATCAAGCTATCTATCAGGCAAGATTGATAAATAATGCTTTTAAAAAATAAAGATTTATTTGTACGAAGGATTTCAATTGGTCAGTTGCTATATTTGTTGTCAATCGTGCTTTCATTCAATTTGCAACTTTGAATTTTCACGTTTTGAGAAATCTTAACCTGCTTCTTTTGCCTACGCGATGAAACTAAGAAAACTAGAAACGAGTCCAAAGCGCGTAATATCCATCCAAATGTAAAGTAGCTAGTGACTGGCAGACTATGTTTGAATTATACAAGAGGCCATTGAAAGGATTATAACAGGCCTCGTTGTTTAAGAGTACAGATGAGGACCTTGAACCTAGGGCCTCGAGAGCTCACAGCCGGTACAACGAAGGAAGTAAGCAGCCATTGCTTCCAAACTATATATATATATATTTAAATTACTATAAACACAATATTAGAAACTTATAAATGACACTGAAAAAAGTTTAAATAATACTTTTTTTTAGTAAACAACTATAAAGTTTAACTTATTTAAAAACTGGCCCTTTCAATTGTCCTAATATTATTACTGCCAAAAGTTACTTCATAATAGTATTTTATAAATATAAATACATTCATATTATTTTGTGAAAACTATAAGATTTAAAAAAGAGAGAGAACGAGATACAATTGAAAATAATTTTAATCCATAAGTATGTAAAAATAATGATGATTAATATTATTAGAAGAAGATAATATTATAAGATAATAGTCTGTTGACCGTATGAAGTAGATTAGGGGTATTCATGATGTGTTAAATGTAAAATGTTTTATGATGTTAAATATAATATGTATAGGATTGTGAGCAGCCCTATTTAATGTCATGTTAAATGTTTAACACTAGCGGATTTTCTGAGCAACTTGCTTTATAACCTTTCCTTCCGAAACTTCATGTTATTGTTTACTTCTAAATTTTGATTAAAGTAATTTATTACAAAATGCCTAAATTGAGTGAAAAGTGAAAGTTCGGCTACTGAGTGTCTTGCTGATCTTTTAACTGGTGAGGAAGAGAATCAAGATGAGCTAATTGTCAATTGTCATTACTTTGTTATTATTATTGCCATCCATTGCTTTATTAGTTATAAAACATCCAAAACAATACTAAAAAAATCAAAACACAAACTACGAGCAAATAATATGTATAATACTACATTGCTTTTTTTTACAACAAACAAAATGGTGACGAGCACAGCTCGTCTATTGTGTGACGTCATTCTCCATTTAACAGGCCTAGTAACAGACTCTCGACCATGTTATATGTTATATCGTTTTAACATGGTAAAAGAAGGAAATATTTCTCCATTTAACACGTCTTAGCATGTTAAACTAAAGATCATGAATATCCCTATTGTAGGAAAATTGGGGTGGCGGCCAATAAAGCTACCTAAATCGTAAAAAAAACTATTTATTGTTAATTTATAGTTCTTTATACTATTTTCGTACCTTTATTGACCGCCACCCGGACTATCTTCCTACATTTCTATTATTATATGAATAACTTTAGATATCATTCAGTCAGAAAGTTAAGCTCCAGAGCGATTTGAGACTTTGGAAATTGATTTTAAGTTTTTCAAACATTTTGTGAGATATGTTGCATCAATTATTATGGATTGTTTGCTGAAGGCAACTATATTTTGTTGTGTGAAATTGTTATTAATTAGTTCGATCATCGCTTCTATATAAAGTGTTGGTGTTACGGAACCCATCTTCAAAAATTTATTACTTGACATTAATTCAAATATTACTCGTACCATCTCAAATGTTATTTTTAATCTTTTTATTATGCGCTTTTAAAGGAGAAAAAAAAATGTGAACTTTATGTTACTATTTGAAGAAAGAAAAACCTAAAAATAATTCATTCAAGGATAATTCACTAAACGTATATATTTGAATTGTACAAAAGCTAAGATGGCAAAACAAATTACATTGAATTATTATTTTAAACTATATGAAAATTTATATTTTTCTGTATTAAAACTACTTTGAAAAATAAAGAGAGTTTAAACTAATTTAAGGAGTAGCAGGGAATTTCAGGTTGACAGGAACCTTTTGGTTGTAGTTATCGCAGCCACACAGACAGACAGGAAATGGACCCAACCAACACCAAAGGCTGTTTCGGCAAAAAATGTCACGTGTGCCTTATTGTGGAGAACGTTAATTTTTCAAGGTTCTTGTTAGAGAAAACAGTTATTCACTAAGTAGTTGTGTACTAACTACTTCAAGAAAAAAAAAATCCTTAAATATATAAGAATTAAGAAGTATTTGAAAAAGTAATAACATTATTTTTTTTTTTAATTTATAACTGCTATGTTGTAATAAAATTCGTAGCAGGAATAATAATGTTCTAATTTTTTTTTTGTTTCAATAAAAAAACACATAGTCCTCAATAGAAAATTTGAGAAAAATCTGCAACGTTTCGGCTTTTAGAAAACTATTTTTTAGCAGATTTATAAATGTATTATTAAAACATTTACACTATAAATTATTTAAAAGGTACTATTAATTTTTATAAAAGTATGTGCAAGCAATGATCAAAATTTGGCTTATTCTCAACGCAAAGATTCTAATAATACAAACAAGCACATGATAATAAGGATAAAATCCATAATTTATTTTTTCAAAGGATTATAAAACATAAATTCTGGGTGAAATTAGTATCTTAAAGTTTCACCAACAAAAAAAAGGCTTTTTAAGTTATAATAATATTTATGAATGGCTTAAGAGTTTGCTTGGAAATAAATAAATGATAGCTCCACTGTGCTAAACAAACTACGATTTTATTTTATTTTTAGAACGATTTATAAATAATATATAATACAGAATGATTTCAAGCAGTATTACAGTTAATAGTACTTTATAAATGAACAAATGATTCTTGGTACTTCAAGAGGAATGCACTGCACATTCATTTATTACAGCTATTTATTACAGATTATATTACTACAGAGTCAAAGAAAAATAAATACGAAAATATATAAATCTTTTTTAGGATCTTGTACTAACATTCAGTTTGAAGCATAACTTCATAATTTTGCCTAATTTTGGCAAATCCTGCTTTATTTGAGATTTTTTAAAGTTATTTATCAGTCTTATGGGGATAAAAGAGTAGTTAAAAAAAAAAAAAATTGGGTCCGCTCTTCAAAACCAAAATTGGAATTGTATTCCTTATTCCTGCATATCATAGTGGCCATCTATTTGACAGTAGATCTAGTTTCTTTCAAAACATATAGAGCCACTATTTTTTTTCCTGTTTTAATGTCTAACCATAAAACTAATGAATCATCATCAAAGCTGTCATCGAGACCTTAAATACAAAAAATGCATGAAAAAAAACACTATAAATTCTTGTAAATGGTTAAGGATCTAAACCTCCTCGAAGAGAACCACATGATACAGCAATAAAACCCCATCAAAGCTCCTTATTCTGTTCGGGACATCAATCGAAAGTGGGAAACGTTGGCAGCACTTAAAGGTCCACCGTAAACCTAAGATGACGTTTTTTTGTCGTTTTGAAGGCTTGTTGGGATTGACTAAACGACACGCCTAACGGGCCCGATTCTGTGAAGAATCGGCTTGATGTCCTGTACGTTTTTTTGTATATACTAACTAATCTAAAAACCAATAGATATTTTCAACAAAAGCCTCGTTAAGCCGACGGATCAAAATGCTAATGGTTCCACTAATGAGTCAATTATTTTACAAAACAGTGAAGGGATAATGGATCTAGTCGGCTAATTAACGAGTTTGAGCCAAAAAAGTTTCCATGCCATCCTAAACAAATCCAAATGTTTGGATATTATGCTATCTTCACGTTTGCCATTTTCCGCAAATTGAAGACTTGTACAAATGCTTGGTAAACAAAGACAGGAACAAAGGTCGATATTCACACGCTTGTTTTGTTCTTTTTATCGGCTATTGAATCCCATTTGCTATATTTTATTTCTAAAAAATAAAGATAATCCAAGTGAAAGGAAACAGGTAGGTTGTACATGATAAAAATTCATATAAATATTACTACCTAACCTATAAATTTAACCTTTGTTATAGAATTTTTATGAGATACTATTAAATTTAATTATCTATAATGTCTTCACAAATATATATCTGTGCTATTTTAAATCAAAATTAAACTGCAAAAGTTAATTGACAAGACTTGGAATAATGTATTTACATCGATGTTATTGAATCCAAAGGTTGGGGCAAGTTCTTTAATTAATTAAAACACGGAGAGCAAAAATAGTCGTCTATTAGCAGTTTCAAAAATGAAAACTGAAAATAAACCAGTTAATGTAGCACATGCGCCCTTTGAACTTTTATAAAAAAAATTTTTTTTTCTTTTTGTTTAAACCAAAGAGATAATGCACTATAAAACCTTAACCTATAGTTGATGAATGTCCATATTTAATATCTCAACAAATACAAATTCTTACCTTTAAAGAACTTCATAAAAATCTGTCCTTCGAATAAAATAAAAAACGAAACATTTCTTATTTAATCTTGAGGCACAATTTAAAAGAACTTATGAGAGATATAATAAATAACAATTTCTCGATGCATATTTTAAGTATATCAAACAAATTCTTTATTTTTGGCATTATATTATAACAATATAATATTTTATTTTATTTTTTAATAATTAAATACATTAAATAAAATCGAGTAACGGTTGTAGCATATGACGTGGGAATTTCTAAAGTGATCAATCACAAAATCTGGCCTGGTCCATACCCTGGGGTACTGACATGCATTAATACGCAGACTTATCGATATCTCTAATCCCTAAAATCGATTGTTGCCTTCATAATGCAGCTAAGGATAGGATTTGAAGACAAATGTTGCAGCTGAACGCGCCACTGTGGAGGTTAGAGTGGAGGCATCTGGCCGGGCATCTGGGGCGAGTTATCACGCTCTGTTCAGGCGCCCATCACTTAATATTTTCTCTTCGCTGAGGCTTTATAATTTAGGTAGCAGTGTCACCTATCGATATTTTGGCAAAGGTATAAGATTTAAAAAAAAAAGAAGAAAAATCATACCTCCAACTTTACTATGAGAGAATATAATAATTAAAACTAACATTGTATCACTAAAAAACTAACAATTAATCGAATTTAATTTATAATGATAATTTTAAACATTAAAGGCAAATATTTGACTTTTAAAATAGTATATGGTGACTTATATGGAATCTGATGACTTAGTTATTACATAAATTAAATAACCATAAAATTTCAATAATGTATATTTTATTCTGTTCCTATTATACCACACTATCGACGACTTCGGCCTCTCTAAAAATTAAGATCTCAATTGAATAAAGAAAATTTGGTGTTCAATTATTGTTATTCCAGAAATATGTAGTAAGAAAAAAAAAGTTAGCGAGGTAAGCTCATAACGCAACTTTGACTTACCATCCTAGAAGAAAATTTCAAACAAATATTTTTTATTATTATGCTACTAATTAAATTCGCTTATTAAGCTTTATTGATATTAAAAAGGAATATCAACTTCCTGCTTAGAATACTAATCAAAAGATAACAAAACCGTGTAAATATGATTCGGATCGGAAGAGGTCGGGCACGCTCGGCTTTCTCCCAGTTTCCTGTCCCTAAACTTACTCTATTTTTCCTTTAGTTAATTATGAAATTATTTCATAGTTCATATTATTTTGTTTTTTACTACTAACAATAAGAGATGGTTCGTTATTAAAAATAAACAAAATTAAATGTACTTTAGAAGAAGGTTGTTTTTTTAATTCGAAATTAAAGCCCTTTAGAACTATTTCAATACGAATGACAATTATCTAATATTAAATTACACAATGATAGCCCCAGCTTCATAAAAAACATTAGAGCCGTTTCTGAGAAAATTGAAAAAAATGTGTAAAATCGATTATATAAAGTGGTGCTTCTGCTAGATCGAATTCAACGAGTAAGTTGATAATTAATAATATGAAGTAATAATAGGATTTATCAAAAAATATCTTGAGACGAGGACTTCACGAGGTGGCAATAATGATTCGTTATATTACTGCGAAAGAATGATGCCCTTAAGTTTCTCCTTAACTGTGCTGTCTCTAACCAGCCTGTTAAAGTGATGAAGAAGAAGTGAGAAGAAAAAAAAAAAAGAATGAAAGAGACCAAGGGGAGAAATGCAATGAATAATAAAAGAGGGAGACGAGCCTATTAAAGACAACCGTTAAATTGGGGAAGAAATCGGCCACCTTGCGATGAAAAGTCAGGCCTATATCACAATTTTTCATAATAATAATGTCTTATTGTTCTTAAAATATGTTAACTTTATTGACCTTTCTAGTATTGGATAATTATCAGCTAGTGAAAATATATTTAATCGACTCGAAATTTTTTTATATTAGGGGTATTCATGATCTTTCGTTTAACATGTTAAAGCGTGTTAAATGGAAAAACTCATGTTAAATGGAAAAAAATTGCCTTCTTTTACCGTGGTAAAACGAAATAACATTTAACATGGCTGAGAGTCTGTTACTTGGTCTGTTAAATGGAGAATGACGTCACACAATAGACCAGTTGAGATCGCTGCAATTTTTCGTGTGTTTGTGGTATTCATATCCCTGTTATTAAACCAGAATGGATAATTTTAATGATACATTTGAGAAAAAAAAACAATGGAATTTCATTCTACTATCTGAAAATTTGTAAACGCTCGCCAGAAAAAAATCTCACTATATGTCCCAGAATAAAGTTATTTTTTCATTTCATTTCATAAGCTAAACTTTCACACAAATTCCACTTTTCACTCACTCTAGGCATGTTGTAATTAATTACTTAAATCAAAACTGAAGTAAACAATAACATGAGGGTCTGGAAGGAAGGTTATAAACATAAAGGCTTATACAACAAGTTACTGAGAAAATCCGCTAGGGGCTCTTATGCATTTAACGTTTAACATGACTTTAAATAGGGCTGCTCACAATCTTATACTTATAACATTTAACATGGTAAAACATTTAACATTTAACACAACATCATGAATACCCCTATTGTAATAGTATATTCATTCAAAAGAGAATTTACGATGATAATGTTTTTTTATTACTTACGCCATTAGGTTTAAGATTATATAAACGTACATCTATCATATTGGAGCCGGTATATCAGTGGTAAGGCACTGTGCTACTAACTATAAGGACCAGGCTTCGAATCCGGTTGTGGCAAATTACTATTTTCTGTTTCACGGTAACTGTGAGTCAGCCCTGTGGGTTTGGGAACCATCCAGGGTCTACCAGACCTCATGAAGTAGTTACCCTTTATTCGGCAAAAATCTAGCGGTCAGGCGTGATCATGACCAAATCACCTCCTAGCACAACCATTGGTCTAGTAACAGTACTTTCTTACTGAGTATTAAAGGCCGTTAAAAATGCCAACGGTTGTGCAAGGAGGTGATTTGGTCAGAATCACGTTCTAACCAGATTTTTCTTGAATTAGTTTATCCATTTTATGAGACTGGTTAGACCCTAGAGGGTTTCCGAACCCAAAGGGTTGACTCACATCTACTATAGCAGAATAAATAATTATCTGTCACAACCATATTCGAACCCAGGTCCTTGGAATTAGTAGTGCTTAACCACTGAGCTGTCCCGTTCCCCGTTATATATACCCCTTAGGTTTAACAAATATTTTAGTTCTCAGCAGATACTCACTGTCCAGTGCTGTATGTTTAATTGCCTAGGTAATAGTACTAATTAATAAGTAAATTTAATTTAACGAACATCATGGTGATTTGTGATTACACGCATATTCGGACTGACTCACAACTTTATGTAAGTAATAATATTTAAAATAGATGATATATAGTCATATAAAAAAAAATCAAATTAATTTGACCATGAAGTTTTGTTTATATTAATTTGAAAAACGGAGCTTTCCAAGAAATTTATATTTGTTTATATATGTATACAACCGAGTTGTATGCGGCTGAACTGTTTATTTGAATTTAATTTAATTACTCGATTGTATATATACTAATATTTTGATTTTTATATTTAAAAGTTATATTTATTTATTTATTTTTAAATAGAAAGTAAAGTAGATGAACGAAAAAAAAAAACAAGAGGTGAGAGCGCAGTAAATTAATACAAGAAGCAGGTCGCGGGTAGATATGTCTGCTCACAGGCCCTCACTGACATCGACAGAAAAACTTCGATTTCTTTCTCTTTTTTTTTCTCTATCTAGACGGCCGTTTTTTAATGGATAGATGGATATAGAAAAAACGCAGAGCTAAAACCGTCGGCACCCCCTGCCTCTTTAGGTATAAAAAGTCAATGGAAAATAAATATAAAATACTCAAACATGTTTTCCAATTAGATATTTATCTACTGTTCCTTATAAGTAGCGTTTCCAGGAGCAATATATTTTTTTTTTTTTTCTGATTTTGGATTCAGTTTACTTTACCACATTTTGCTCTAGACAATAACTTTTTTTTCTTGGAGCAAGCGCTTATATTCTTTAAATATTATAATCATCTTAAAACATTCAATAAATTGGAAAAAAAAAATTAGATAGTTGATCGTATGAAGTAGATTTTAGAAAGATAGTCCGGGTGGCAGTCAATAAAGGTATCGAAATAGTAAAATAAAACTATTTATTGTTTACCAACGTTTCGTCCAACTTTGCATGGCTTCATCAGAATTAACAAAACATTAAAATAAAAACATTTCAAAACAGTTGTTATGTTTATAATTAACTGTTATTATATAATAAGGAACTAATAATAACAATATAAGGAAGTATACATGTAGATTGGAGTAAGTTGATTGGAACCAATAAATGTAACCAGGTGTGATAGACGTTCTAAATATTGATCTAGACAAATAAATTGTAGGATACTACTTATTAAAATTAGTTATAAATAAGGTAAAGACATCGATGTAAAAGGTAGGACAGACAGGTGAAGGTATGGTATAGGTGAGGTATAGTAATATATTATTGTAGTATAGTAATACAATAATATATTACTATACCCCCATCTACTTCACCTATTTGCTCTATCTTTTACATCTACCTCTTTACCATATTTATAACTAATTTTAATGAGTAGTCTCCTACAATTTATTTGTCTAGATCTAAATTTAGAACTTCTATAAACATAAAAATTGTTTTGAAATGTTTTTATTTTAACGTTTTGTCAATTCTAAAATGTTTGTATCTTGTTTTTTTCATTTATCTCTGATGAATCCCTACAAAGTGGGACGAAACGTTGGTTTACAGGAAAAAAAAATGATTTCTCTCTCAAGGCGAATAGTTGGTTTAACAACTTTAAGACACATCATACACCAGAATAGCAATCAATAATCCCTTCCTCTGCATATCCCATCCAGGAAAGTGGAACGGGTTTTTTACTCCTTCAGCTCATACCTCCCCGCACTTTTTATGAAAATCAATATCTCATATGCTATTCATAATAAAATTTCATATCCGAGGCTTATAGGGGTTTAGGGTTAGAGCCTCAAGCCCATTGTTACTCCGTGAATATTTTATAGGGAGGAAGTATCACAGGAGTGGGATAACCTCCTACAATAGTCTTTTATAGGTGTGTACTTATTTTGGCGGTATAGCGGTGGTTAGATGAGGGGGGGAGAAACGACTTCGTTATAAACTGGCTTTCAACAGCATGGGGAAGGGGGGCTAACACCTCAAAACTCCTCCCCCTTCCCTCATAACTGTAAACAACTCAGAGGTGATATCTTGATCGAGCTGACAACAGCTCAAAGTGGCCTATTTCAAAGATACATTCTCGAATTCAAAAATATTAAATCTTTAAAAAAATTAAACATTAGTACATTTTTGGCAAAGTAATAAAATACACCCCACACCCACATATATATATTAAACAACTCAATTTTGGCAGATTCTATAAATTAGTTCTCAATGAGAATAAAATAGAAAATAAAAATAGTCCATCTCAATCCTAGTATTAGTGCGGTGTGTTAAAAAATATTCTGGATAGAAATGTTTCTGAAATACATAATATAACATAATAATGATATATAGTTTCGATTTGAAAACGAGATAATCACAGGAAAACATCCTTTTTTTTATCGATGTATATCACAGAACTGCTATTAAAATTAATTAAACAAAACAAAGAAATAGAAATCTTTTAAATGAGCAATACCGAGTTGAAACTCCCTGATTTATCTGAAATACAATAATAGCAATTTCAAAACATAAGATCCCCTATTTCGTGTTTATTATTCGGCTTAAATAACATCAATTTGTTTATGATGTCGTATGAAATTATTTTATTTGATGTTTCATACACATAGTTGCATATTATGTTTTCATCTGTTTTTAAACATTTTCCATTAAATAAAATTTAAAAATAGTATCATGCACAACGATATACATGCAAACATAACAGAATTTTCATGCAATAAAAAAAAAAAAAATGTATGAATCCGCTACCAAATTGTATGAACAGAAATATTAGACTGACAAAGAGGCCTTGTGCCAAGAAGCTACTTTAGTGTGGACCAGCGATGCCAGGAACCAACTTTCCAACCAGCCCAGCAAAGAGCTCGCTCACCCATTCACAACTAGTTATAATTTAGCTTTCATATTCGATGCTAAGGAAGGCTGCCCTCAGGACAGCTAATATTTCTGTTACTTTAACATGTCTAGAAATAATATGACAACATGGAGAGCAACTGTATCAAAACAACATCACCTGTCTGATAAAATTTCAATGACGTAACATCATACCCACAGCTCCTCATCGATAGCGATTGTCTTTTTTTAAATCATTTTTTTCTTCTTGTCGGTAATGAACAATTTTCAAGCTATTATAAATGGTTTCACTAATTTACTTTGCTGGATCTTTTCATGTCAAAAAAAAAAAAAATAGGAAAAAAAAATCAGTCACTGTTACAAGTCTAGGAATGGGAATATGGCACGTTTCCAAGGATTTTTTACAGGTTAGAAGTGTGAAGGCAGGATGAGTCTACTTTCGCACCGCCTATTGCTGCAAAGATATATTTTCCGAATAAGCAAAAAGGAATATAAATATATTATGGGAACTGGATTTTCTCTCATTTATCTTTTCATTTGCAGCAGAACGAGTTAAGGTAGACGAATCATGGATGGAGGATTACGACAACGAACAAATCATACTGAGTTCAGCTTGAATGTGATCAGTTCTTATGACAGCTATTCATTGACAGTATCAAATGCCCTAATGATAATAATTTCACAAATAGGGACGGTCGCACCGTTAGAACGAAATGATATAATTGGCATTATGCTTTACAGGGAACGGCACGATGCAAGCCAAATGGGTTTCGTTCCTTCTCGCATGATCAACAATGCATTCTTCCGAACATTATCAGTAATGGGATTGACAACAATTGAAAATTAATAAAGTTTACCGTTTTAGTGATATCGGAGGGATAAGTAATCAACATTTAGTGAGATTCTACCGAGAAGGAAACATTAATGGAGATAAAAATAACTTTGATAGTATTTGATCATTCGACTTTAAGGAACGTGTGCTACTACCCGCTGCATTGTAGACCAAGACCTTCCATAAATACAATCCTTTCGTTTCTGCAATAGTTAGAGGTTTAGTTTCTGTAACACAATATCTACAAACAAATAATATGACAAATGAGTAAGAAGAGAGTGAACGAGTAGGTGGATGGAATAGTACTAGCTGGAAAGGATGAGATGGGGAAGGAAGGTATGATTGAAATCTGGATTGAGACCCAAGGTGGGGTCCTACAGGTGGCCCACAACCGAGCCCTGCACTGCCCCTCTGAGGGCACTTGGCCTCCCGCTGGATCACATAGCTTCTCCTACAGTACCTCTTGGAAATTAATCTAACCCCGCCCTGTTCCTCAGTCTTTCCATCGTTATAATAGCTGGAAACAGCGGTTCAACAATCGATCCTTCAACTGTCTGGACTTGGGGCAGTACTTTCCGTCAAGAGGAATCGATTTGGCAATATCGATTAAAATGGAAACACAACGGAACAGGCGAAGAATGTTTAATAATGGTAATGAGAGGTACTTGTTATATTCATAGTTGTATTAGAGGAGGCATTGTGTAAAGGCAGCTGTAGGTAGTCCCCGCCGTCGCAGGTGGCGAGCACTCATAACATGAACGTCCCACTGAGTGAGCTAGGCATCCGTACGTCGTCTCAAAATCAGTGATCCAGATTCAAAGACCTGTTCAGGAATCTGATTCAAAACGTTCGAGAGGACTAGCCAAACCTGTGGGACATGAAGCTGCGCACCATGCTGGGGTACAGTTGTACATATTTTAAATAATCTATTACACATTGACAATTGAAATGAAAGTTATGTCATGAATAGAGTCGCTCTCCACGTGCCAATGATATTGAAAGTGCTTTGGCTTACCGTGCTGCCGTCGCTGGTACCTGCCTAGAGCTTACTTAGCTGGCGGCAACCCCTATCTCAGCGACACCAATTACGAGTAAAAAGCCGCCACCCCTGTGGTTTCTGGTTTCCGACTGTCTAGTCTTTGCTCCCCCTTAATCCTATTGATCATATTTTCTCATTCCAAGCCGGTAATTGTCACAGAATCGTCTTCCATAATACGATTAAATTATCTGAAATCGCTGAGTCACGGATCTTTCAACTTACACAATTCAAATAATCAGAATTTATCCC
The DNA here is from genome assembly GCF_000696795.3 of Halyomorpha halys. Taxonomy (NCBI): domain Eukaryota; kingdom Metazoa; phylum Arthropoda; class Insecta; order Hemiptera; family Pentatomidae; genus Halyomorpha; species Halyomorpha halys. The sequence continues at coordinate 161,562 of NW_027107551.1, read as the reverse complement.
TAAATGAATTTCAAATTTAATCTTTCCTTTGGTTATGAAGCTTTTCGCCCTCCGAGCGATAAATGAATTCCCACAGGTGGATGATACAAAAAAATTCTATAAACAATATACCCCATCAATAAATTCATTACAAAAATCCCAACTAATTGCTAGCAACTTCGATTAAACTATATGGAAAATGATTTGAATACACCATTTTTCTTTTGGAGCCCTGAAACATGTCGACCACTGTCAGCACATGATTTTGCTAAGACAAAATATGTGATCTGAACTAGCAATTCGGTTTATCAACAATCAGTTGGACCAGTAAACCAAATTATGTAACAGTACAAAAGGACCCCAAGGCTAGTCCGATACAAGAACTTTCTTCACTTGACAAGTTAGTTGCTTTAGAGTAATAATAGACTGCAAACTTGTAAAACTAGGCGAAAAATTTGCCAAGCCATACAAGTTTTAACATGTTCCCTCAATCGAAAAAAAAAAACAAATTAAAAATCAATTGAATAAACAATTCATTGACATTCTAACAAATCTCGAAAAACGACCCATTAACCATCAGGGGAAGCTCTATAACTGATTCGCCCAGAAACAAAATATAACTTTCATTTATAAAATTAATTTTCAATAGGACTGATCGCAAGCTAAGTAAGCCCTTATTATCTCCTGCTGTCATTTTAAAAAACATAAAAAGAAAATAGAAAAGGTATCTTGAAAAGGGAGTCAACAAATAGAGCCTTTGCACGTCTTGGTGACTTTGAACACCATTGAATACCTACTTTGGCACTTTGTGTACATGTGATGATGGAATTGAAATAATATCCAATAGATTTGATCTGACTCCAGATGGGCGTAAGGAAAGTCGATTACCGAAATTGAAGGAATTACCATCGAGTAGGAGATTGTCCAGCGACAGCATGGACTTGCTCCAAGATGATTCTCTTCAAGCTGGTAATCACCTTTAGCCACTCACTTCCCAACTGATGCAACATTATCGAACTCTCAACAGCCCCACCTCAACTACATCGTGGACACTCAACAAGATGGAAAGGTAGCGGGATTTGTTTACAAATACAACATAGAATTCAGGATTAAATTCTGTATATTCGACATTGTACTTGGCAATATTGAAAATATCAATGTAAATAATTTTTAAAAGTTGTTAACACATGAAAATTGTGTTAAACTTGGACCGTGGAATGAACCTTGAATGAGAAATCTTTCTCGAGGGATTTCAAATAAATTGTTGCTCGTAGTAAATACTTGGTGAATAAGCTGTAGAGAGTAGGATACATTTACAGGAGACATTGCGACTAAGACCCTATTTGTTGACAATATGCAAAATAAGATCGGAGGCGAAAATAGAACGACTCGATTCAGACACTAGCTTTTATTGCGTTTAATAATTACATTACATTTCAATAATACAATCAACTTTCTTCCAAAAAAAATCCGAAATAATGTTATATAAACTGTTAAACACTATCCAAGTCAACATAACTGTCTTTATACAATACCTTCCCTCATAGCAACCGGCCAACTTTAACAAATTATACTTTAAATAATAAAACATAATGAAAATCTTTCAAAAATTTTCCTATACTTGTAAAGAGCTTGGCAACCGGCTTCAATACCTCTGAGAAGTTTCTTTCCAACTCACCCTTCCGAATCGGAAATACTAAAAACCTGTCACTATCGAAATTGATGATTTCAGCAAAGAGTAAATGACAACTAATACAGGCGAAATATTCTGAGACTTAGAAAATAAAATATTAAAAATATTTCTAAATATATTAAGAGCTGATTATGATAAGTTCGGTTTGGAAAGAAACCACCGGAGGCATAACAAGTTGACAGCCCAGCTTACCTTACCAACTAGAATCTAGTCAGTCATAAATATAATAGGACTTAGTCCAGCATTATGGTCACAAATCAATTTAACATACTTTTTAAATACTTTAAAACATATTAACAGCTACAAAATACATCGCATACCTTAAACGTAGAATCATATAAAACAAAATATAACAATTCTAGGAGTCGTGCAAGGATTTCATTTGGTAAACAAAAGAGTATGGTATGTTAGTAAACCTGGACAATGCCACTTTGACCATACCTCTTATTTCATCAAAGTATTTGCATCATTGTAATAAACCATGTAACGTTAGTAACACTAACGTAATTTATCGAAAAATAAAATAATTGCACATATCCTTCTTCTTAAAAACAAAGAAAATCTATTCTAAAAGTTACATAGATACTTCAGAACTATTGGTAATGTCCCATTGAATGAATGACACAAGTATATTATACTTTAACATATCCATATTCATTTATATCATTGCTTTTGGAACATAGGCGTATCGTTACAAAAATTTACAGAACATATAATAATCGATTTTTTAATTATTACATGTGACATAGTACAAGCCCAAAAGGAATAATATGACAAAACTGCACAATTGAAAGATGTTAAAATATTCTCTGTCTTTAAAAACAAAATATTACGTACAAGCTGTAATTGAAGCATAGCATAAGCGAGACAGAGACCCATTTTGAAACAGTTGCAATTCATTTGTCAGGAGCATAAGATGCAGAACAATTGATGAACCAAAAGTAATAGCGCTACTCATTACGACTCCAGATAATTGAAAAAAATAAATAACATTTCCTAATTATTTTAAGGAATGAATCAAATAAATGTAATAAAAAACATTGATTACTCATATACAATATAAGGTACTCTCCATCAATTGAACAAGTGCACCTTATGCCCCAACCCTAACCCCTCCCTCATCAAAATAAATAATTAATAAAAATATATAATCACTCCTTTATAGTTTGCACACAGGAGAATATTGTTTTCATCCAGGTTTTCACAACTCGGGAAAGGTTCCGCAAAATATTATATTCCCTTTCAAATAATATTTTGAGATTATTACATGTTTTTTTTTTTCAATTTTAATAATTGTCTCATATCACTTATTCGTGGACATTTTTCATCTAGGTAATCTAAAAACTAAAACTTTTGGTGTTATACTTTAACCAGATCGTAAAACTAATAAAAATTAAATGTTAAAAAAAATAATAAAAATCCTATTTATTCATTCATAATAATACTTATATTTTAAATAAATAAAATAACTTCCAAATGGAGAATATATTTTCATTTCTATTCACAGACAATCTGGTGATATACCGATCCATTCTGCATTGAGTTATATTAAAATTTTGTATTTAAATGTTTACTATATATGAAAAAAAATATATAATACGTTTTTATTTTTTATAATAAGTTATTAAATAAATGTCAATAAAATACTTAGGAACTGAATAAGCTATTAAAAAACTGTATTCACTTTGCCAACAAATTATTAGAAATAACCATTATTATTTATTATTGTTACTTTTAACGAATTAAAATACGCATGATACTACATTTACAATGCATATGAGATACATTTCATGCATTGGCTATCCCCTCCTAAAGGGTGCCAATTCATATTAGTTAATATTTCTAAACATGTCTAGTGTCCTCGGCCTGTACAATTGTTACACTATGCATGTATTTTCCAAAGAGAGCCCAACAACAGCCATGAAGGGCACATAGAAATCACACTGTTCTTGTATATAGGTTGTTTTTTAATTTTTAATCCAATTAAATACAAGAAGTATATGATCAAAGTAACTGTTGCATATATAGCACTTACGGTACCCACCGATCATGGAAATTGAGCAAAAGGAACATTCAAAAATTCAAGATTCAATATTATGGAAAGAAGATTGTGAAGCGGCGGTTCAAAGTATCATATTTTATCCAGTTCTAAACAATGCACTAGTGCATTTACTGATATTCATATGCACTAAAAATCAAGGTCTGTCTAACTCATTTATACTCGGTGTCTTATTTTGAGCTGCGCAGACTATCTTAATTATTTTTTTAACTGATAAATAATTTCATAATAGAACGGATGAGAATTTTCTTTTCATAAACATAGTCGAAAACATTTTAGAAACTTGTCACTTTCTGATCCGACAAGGAATTCATATTTGAAATTGTGACAAATGAACAGCATGAGGGACATGGATTGCGGAACCTTGCCGAACTTGCGGCCTAGTAGTAAAGTGAGGAGTGAAGGTGGCTTAGACTCACCACGTCCGGGGTGCTTGCCCCGTCTGTGTGCGATGTAGAATCAGCGTTGGAGCGGCCGTCGTTGCCATTCGCAGGTGTGCCGAGCTCTGGGAGAGGCTTGGAGCTCTCCCGTTCGTCGATCACGAGGTCTATAGGCATCTTGCCTTTGAGACAGCTGATGTAGCGGTGGCAGAAGTTATCGCATAGCTCGTGCACCTGAAACCGACAAAGGAAACCATATCAATCACAGGAAATGAGGATCATGACTTCCGCTTTCTTGCAGAACACAATTATTTTCTTCACATGTTTTTACACATTTTGGATAAATAAAAATATGCGAAAATATGTCATATATACAAACAAAAACTGATACTAATAAACTGATTACTGTATTTGGGCGTATGAAACATCGAACAATAACATTTTAAGCTTCTAAAGTATTTTCCCTGTAAAGGTTGGTGTAAATGACAGCCCATCCACGTACTTCAATATTTAAAAGACAAACACTAAACTAAAAATTTATAAACGAAATGCCATTTACATGACTACAATAAAGTTTATTAGAGCATTCTCAATTGAGGTAATAGTATAAGAGCCCTAAAATATAGGAGAAAAAAGGCAGTTATCTCACCCCAATTTTTGACTACTTTAATGAAAGCTATGTATAATTAATAGTCAAAATTGATAAGTCTGCCAAGTAAAGGTAGGGGGTATAAAAAATGACGGTTGTTTCAAAGCAATATAAAAAACTAATTTTTCATTCGGAGCTCTATATCTTAAAAAGTAGGAACAATACAAGAAAATCCAAGAGAACGTCATTTAAAGTAGAGTGAATTTGCTAAAATATGAGCCCTAATAGAGTTATTTACGTTAAATAGTTTTCGAGATATAACTTTTTAAAAAGCAACATTTCATAAAAATGTTAGTGAATTTATTTTGAATAATTTATATCTCAAAAACCATTTGACGTACAGAAGTCTATTAGCACAAATTATAGCTATATCTATTTGTTCGGACAAATTTTTATTTGCCAAATTTATATTCATATGTGAATATCATAAAAACTACTACCCCTACGAAGATAAGTGTCATAAACTACTTTAAAGTAAGTTAAATTTCCTCTATTTTGAGTGGTGGCAGACATATGTGCACATAAAAACTACTAATCCTACAAAGATAAACAAAATTAACCTTTTTGTAGTAAATTTAACTAGCTTTAATTTGAGTGCTGTCAAGCATCTGTACGTCCAATGGTTTCTGAAATGAAGTTTTTCATAAATCAAATTTATTGTCCGAACAACTATAAATTAATTTATTTTAGCAAATATCATGAAAACTAATATTCCTACGAAGGTAAAGGTCATAAACTTCTTTATAGTCCATTAAACTAGCTTTAATTTTGTTGCTAATAGACATCTGTACGTCACATAGTTCCTGAGATAAAGATTTCTCAAAATAAATTAACTAACTACTAATCTTTCAGCAGATTTTTAAGAAATTTTGCTTTTAAAAAAGCTATATCTCGAGAACTATTGGACGTAAATAGCTCTTTTAGGGATAATATTTTAGCCGCCATTTTTTAATCCCCCTACCTATACTCGACGGACTCATCAATTTTTACTAGTAATTATACATAGTTTTTATTGAAGTAATAAAAAATTGGGGTGAGATAACTGCCTTTTTTTCTTCTCGGCTCTTGTACTATATGGAGCTCCAATAGAGCATTAAACCTCCTTGTTCAATCCCAACAAAACCCGTAAGTTATAGTCCAGGAAAAGAAATAAAATAAGCGCAAAAGGCTCAGCTTTGACTTTTTTTGCAAGTTATTTGGATTTGGACCGATATTAAAGATCTAATCCATATACATCTAAACCCAAACAACATATCAAATAATCAAAACTTTTGCGTTTTAAAAGTTCTTCCTTTTGTGGACTAGTAACCAGACACTAGTGGTATTCCAAAATGGCAGATGGGTATGTATTCATTTATACCCAATTTTCAAAAGTTATATATTATTTTTTATTACTATTTCAATTACTCAGCTGTCGACTTCCCGTCATTGTTCGTGACATTCTAATATTGGGTTCCATTCGTAAAGATTCCACGTGACACAACTCGAAAAGTCCGTCTGGTCAAAAAAAAAAAAACTACAGGAAGAGATTAATTTTTATGTGATTAAGCTTTTAATCAATACAGGAAATTGCCTCTTACCATGGACGTATTATCGGGTTTATTTCGACTGTCAGATCCTATAAAAAAATTGATAAGTAATTTTATTATTTATTTAATTTATTTTTTGTATTTGTTCGTGGAGATAATGATGCCAGAACACGATTAGAACTTATAAATAAACTAAACAATTTGTAAATTTAAAAATTGAGAATCACAATTTTAGACTTAAATTCGTGATTTCTTTTGTTTCTAATATGACACTCAATATTATATTTCTACCTAATAATATTTCGTTTTCCGCTCTATAACAGATCCGTTTGCATTTTAACTTAAATGGTCCGATGGTTATTTAAAATACATCCTGAACTAATATGTATCAGGAGATATATTTCCTGGATTAATTTATTTTGAATAGGCTCTAAATCAAACCTTCTGTTGGAGAAATATAAATTTCATTGATAAAAATGTCTTATTTTTACGAAGTGTTGTTAACATTTATTCGTACCTTCTTAGGCAAATGTGAGAAAATATGTTGCTATCGGAGATGTATATGTTCTACACGAAGAGAGCCCAAAGGAGATCTGGGACTTGTGCCTTAAGAGAACGGAAACCAGTTTTGTCCTGGCATTCCAATTCCTATCTTTGGTTCCTGATTTGTGTCCCATTACAATAACTACTAAGTAGTAAATATTTAAAATAGATTATTCATTCAACTAATTCATCTATTAATTAATAATTGGTTTGCTTAATTGAATTAATAAAAAATCTCTCAAATAACTAATCATTTAATGTACACCGATTCGTAAATTATCCAGGAAAAATTAAAATATCACATAAATACAGACCTGAGATGAGATATCTCACATTTACAAATACTAACGATGTAATATCAGTTTGTGTTTAGTTAATTATAAAAATTTTTTGTACTAAAAATATGTTAAATTTTAAAAATTTTAATTTCAAGAAAATTAAGGAGGAATCAAAGGCATCAAATAAAGTGGAAACAAAAAGATATGATTTTTTATATTGAAGAATAAATATTAAGAAATTTATCAACAAGGAAATAAATCTAAAGAGAAGACTGTGTCTCTAATTGTGTGGTTAAGCTCTCGGAACGAAGTGGGGAGTTGTCCAGCGATGAGTTTATAAAAGATTGCCCAACCTACTCGATCTCATTCTGAGATAAAGCTTAAAACCCAAAACCAATTTGATGTTGCCCGGCAAAGACCTTAATTATATACTCAGAATTATAAAAAAAAAAAAAAAAAAAAAAAAAAAGTCACTAGAAAACAAGAGAAGACGAAGCATAAATAAAAAAAAATTCAACAGAAACACTATACGTAGGTTAAAAATGCAATGAGGTTTTGAATAAGAGGAGATCTCAATAATCTAATAATCAATTTTTAATGACATTAAATGAGGGTCACCGATTTCACTCACTGTTTGGTGCTTCTAAATCAAAAACTATCAGACACGTAACGTTTCAATGGACCTTAGAAGCCAAATAAATCATAAGTTTTGAAAATGATTTTTTTAATAAATCTTTATTTTTATTCTTTTTCGTTGTGTCTACATAAAACAATTTTGCTTGTTTTTGTTCTTTTGCTTGGAGTGAGAAAAAATACACTTAAGAAATTTTACGGAACTTAAGGCGCTGATAAATTAAATGAAAATTTATTCATTCCAAGAAAAATAGGTCAAAAATGTTTTTTAAGCCTAAACAAGTTTTTTTAGTATCTAAAAAATTGAATTTTTCAAGAAAATAATAAATACTTCTAGCCCATACACTTTCGTTAAAGTTTACTTGTTATTTTTCAAAAACGTATGAACATTTTTCACAGTTCCTAGGCAACTCAACCGATCAAATTTTTTTTTTATTCAAAGGATGTTAAAAAAAAAATCAGACTCAACTTTGTCGATTTTAATTCAGGATCAAAGAAAATATATTCAAGATTGTTTAATGACTTTTTATTGCCTTTGAATTGAGCAAATATATAATTTATTTTTATCGTCAGATAGAGGATAAAACCCTCTTTCCAATGGTAATCATTTGAACTTAGTCAAATTGCTCACGAGTACTGAAAACTAATAAGTTGGTTCAAGTAATCTTTGAAAGTGTATTTTGCTTTTAATACAGTATTTTTATTTATTTATTTATTTTTTTATTAGAAGTTAGTCACCATATGATTTGTAACATGATATATAGTTTTATTTTATTTGTTCTATTTTTATTTTATACATTCTGTTAATTATAGTTATTTATTTTTGATCTTATCAAATTCATAATTATAATTATACTTTACTCCAAGGCTCTAAGGCCCTATTCTTACACTTTTAACATTATTCTAAATGGATTAGTCCCAGGATAAGTAAATATGATTATTATTAGAAGAAGATAGTTGAAGGAAGATAGTCCGAGTATAAAGGTATCAAAATAGTAACAAAAAACTATTTATTTTTAATCAACGTTTCGTCCAACTTTGCAGAACTTCGTCAGGGCTGACAAGAATGAAGTTCTGCTGTCAACTGGTGTGCTAGCAAAGTGAGACGAAACGAAAATAAATAGTTTTTATTACTATTTTGATAGATTTATTGACCAATATCCGGACTATGTTTCTCCAATTATTATTAATATCGGGTTTGCCAGAGTATTTATTAGGATCAAGAAATAATCTAACAGTCTTTAACATTCAAGAAGTATATGAGGTATTTATAACTTTTGACCATTAAAATAAAACCTAAAAAATTAACAAGGGCAATCAATTAACGTTATACGAACAATATTTAATAATTATACCAACGACAATATATAATACACATTTCTTCCTAAATTAAAAGTCAAAGACATCTATAGGAATTCAAAAAAAAAAAAAAGAAAAAAAGATTACCATAAAGATTTGAATCTGGAGTTGCTCGGAAAGTAAAGCATAGAGGATATAGGGTACTGGTCCCCTACGGTTCCTACCCTTATCTCAAATAAAATAAAGCCACTTTTCTGATAGGATGTTGACCCAACCCACTTTTCTAAAGCCCACATTATCTATTACGGGATTATATGTGAATAAAGACATCCCTTTCATAAATTTAGACCCGCCGATAAGGATTGCCAGAGAGCAGAGTAAAGTGACTTAGAGCCACTTAATACCAAATTATTTCAAGTAATGATAAAAGTCTTTATATATTATGTGACAACGTGCCCAAGGATACACAACGTGAAATGAACACTTGAAAATGAAAAATGGTATAGCTCTCGAAAATGAAATATAGGTATTGTTAAACAAATATGATAAATCTTCTGAAGGTGTGTTATCCTTTATCGATATGTACACAGCGATTTAGCAATTAAATATATAGTTGAAGAGCTGAAATAAAATTTATTTTTAAGAAATCTTCTTTTGCTGTTTTCCCCCAAGAGCCGATGTCCAGCACAGACTGGCTTAAATCAATGAGCCAAGAACTTCAGTTGGCTCCGGTTCAAATCCGGATCAAAGGAGAAAAGTCAAGGGGTCTAAGTTATTTTGCCCAAATGTTGACAAGCTAACTGTGCGAGAAAAACACGTACTGATGTTTTTACGTTGGAAGAATTTATAAACACGTTATATTAAACTGGACCAAAACTGACTACAAATGTTTTTCCAGACTTGGACCGAATTTCGAGTGAATTAGTGTTTTGGAATAGCTATATACATTTAATAATGTAGTACAATAAATTTGTACATTGTGACCGAAAAAAATGGTTAACACTATTTAGCTTTCAACATCCCATAAATAACCGATCTAACCCGAACCAGATATCAATCCTTCCATTATAAACTCCCTAACCATCAAACCCTCTATTTTCTAATCTTATTTCTTCTTCTATTCCTGGCAATCCTTCGAGGCACCTGAAAAGAAGATGGCCTCGAGACCTTCTAGTGTAGAGTGCTACCAATGGGTAGTTTCTCTGCATACCTGTATCACTCATAATCATTTTTATAAAAACATCCGATCGATTTTACACCAAATTTACTTTATGTTCATGCCTAATGTTTTTTATGTAAATACATTTATAAATAGTAATAAATATTTATTTTTTTTAAATCCCAGGAAATATATGATTTTTTGCATGATTCACCACTTCGGGATCTAATGTTTGTCAACTTTTATTGGAAACTTTTATGTCAAAAGTTATGCATGACCTTTTTTAAACTAGTGCTCTAAATTACTAGGGCTCTCAAGATTTATTTCACGAAATCCAAGAAGCCTTTAACCAAAAATGAATAGATTCATGCTGACGAAAGTATTTTTAATAAAGTGTTTGTCACTTAAGACTAATGCTAGTGGAAATGTCAAATATAATACTTATATAATAATTAGTAAATCTTATCTAAGTTAAATTGGAGTGTTACAGGCGTGTAGAGAAACTACCCTAATGACGTTTCACATTAGCTGGTCTCGTGGCCATCTTCTTTTCAGGCGCCTCGGAGGATTGTCAGGAATGGAAGAGAATGCAAGGTTAGAAACTAGGGGGTTTGAGTGGTTAGGGAGTTTGTAATGGAAGGAGTGATATCTGGTTCGGGCTAGATCGGTTACATAGGGAACATTAAGGTCTTTATGTATGATTTTATTTGTGACAAAGTAAGGAGCATTGAGGATTTTACGAAGGATTTTGGATTGTAAGGATTGAATACGAGAGGATAAATATAATTAGTGAGCATATTTATGTTAATTGATGAATTATCAAGAGGAAAAAAAATAAGGCAAGCGTATAACCTAAAAAAGCTATATGATTAGTTCCAATTTGTGGATATTATTCACCAGTCTAAGGAATAAAAGGTTTGAAAATGTGTGCCATTCTTTTTGAATAGGTTCTTATTGAATAGACAACTTGGATGCTGCTAGGTCAACTGCCAAGGATAGCTATAGCCATGCCAACATTTCTCTCGCGCCGCACGTCTCTAAAGCGTTACTTGTTCAACGATTCTCCTTCCATAGTTGAAATTATCATGCTTTGTAAATGAGGACAGGACGTTTGCTTTGTATAAAAACATCACAACTAAGGAGTATTGGAAGTAATCTTTTCTTCTCAGAATAGGTATATAATTGTAAGAGCTTTATTTCAAATTCTTGGGTGAAATATTCAAATAGGACTTATTTATCTCATTAGGGGTATTCATGATTTTTAATTTACCATGTTAAAGCGTGTTAAATGGAAAAACTTATGTTGAATGGAGAAATATTTCATTCTTTTACCATGTTAAAAACGATTTAACATATAACATGGCTGAGAGTCTGTTACTAGGTCTGTTAAATGGAGAATGATGTCACGAAACAGACCAGCTGAGCTCGTCACCATTTTATTTGTTGTCGTGTTAGGTTACTTACTTGTAGTTTTTTTTTTTTGTTTTTTTTGTCTTATGTTTTGGACTTTTTAAAAAATAGAATCAATAGCCAAACTTTTACACTTCTACTTTTCACTTATTGTTGTAATAAATTACTGTAATCAAAACTTAGAAGTAAACAATAACATGAAGTTATGGAAGGAAAGGTTACTAAACCAATTGCTCAGAAAATCCGCTAGGAGCTCTTATGCTTTTACCATTTAACATGGCTTTAAATAGGACCGCTCACAATCCTATACTTATAACATTTAACATGGTAAAACATTTCACATTTAAAACAATATCATGAATACCCCTAATATTCATAAAGAATTTCGAATTGGTGTTATTTTTTAACGGTGAATTTCATTTTGAGCCCTTGAATACGGTTAATCGTTGTCTTCAGGACGATTTCGATTTTTTTTCCTCTAAGAAAATGTGTCAAACCCTGTGGGAGGTAAAGGAAAGGTTTTGGCAAGAGCTTAGGGAGAATCCTTTATTGCTGGACGGAGGCTCGCAGCGGGAGTCGACCCCAACCTGTTCACAACGGCACGACCAAAAGTGAAAACGACAAAAAATTTTTAGCTGTGATCCGGTATCCGAGGGACATTCCACGTCAGTGGGCCCATACATTATGCCGTTACAACAGCGTCGCTGGGCTATGGCATCGGATTTTCCGAATGACTTGCAGGGTCAATAGAATAGAGGGGGGAAAATGAAAGGCAAGTAAATTCAATTAATAGAAGAAACTTAAAAAAAAAAATATATTCAAGAACCCTTCAAATATAAGTTCAGGGCATTTGGTCTTCTTTCCAGCTTAAAATAAGGACCTAAAAAACTCCCATATCTGGTATGTAGCATAGGACATAGCAGATAACACTAATTTCGGATAAGAAATGGTGTTGTAAGTAAATGAATAATTTATATTAATTATATATCTTTATATTAATTTACTGGGATTTATTGGAGCGAAATCATTGCACAAATACACTTTTTTTTATTTACAAAAAAAAATAGGTTAATACGTAATAATAATAATAAGTTAATACTGTAAAGAAATGAACTGTAGTATAAGGAAGAAATCAGAATGGAGGGAGTAACATCGAAGAAAATTATCATCAAGACCAATTATCCTAGAAATTTATTTAAAATTTCTAGAAAATTATTTACTTTTTTTAAAAATAAATATTTCTTAAATTGTTTTAACCGTGAATAATAAATTTTCTTACCGATTAATTGATAACAAAAACTTCATTACTTTAGGAAGATGGGGATAAAAAATAATAAACCGTTCCAGAGATTATGGGTATGAGATATGGTTCTACTGTAACGATTAATCCAATAAATTCATAGTAAGTTTTATTCACAATTTCTTCTTTAATGAAGTTTTACTAGTTAAACCTAATCTTATAATGCAAAAATAGAACAAATTTCCTACCAATTATATCGTTGTTTATAAAATCAGAATTGAGAATATTTAAATAAATAATAATCAAGTTCATTCCTTAAATAACGGTCTCTGAAAAGTGGTAAGAGTTCCAGCTTTTCTTAAAATATCTTTCAACCAAATTCCTAATTTTACTTGACTATAAAGAGATGTCGGAGAATTTCATTAATATATAATTTTAGAAAACAAGTGTTGAAGAAGTTTCTAAAGCTTCCTAGTACTTATTTGGCAATATTTTTTATCAACATGTCAGCTATTGATTGAAAAAATCAAGTTTTTTTTTAAAAATATATAAATGGATAATTAATCCACCCAAATCCATTCGTATTCCTAGACCTTTTAGTGTATTAAAATGACTTTGGACAATAATTATGAAAAAACGGAAAAAAAAAATTATAACAACATAAAAAAATTTAATAAACATTAAAACGTTAAAGAAAAGAAATCAATAAAATAAAATTATGATTTATAACATTAGAAATTTTACACGTTTCAAAAAGTAGCGGGGACAAAAGACTGTGTCGTGGGGTCATCTATTTCGGTTGAGATGGAAAATGTTTCAGTATTTATAGCAGACCACTACACCCAAACATCTTTTAGATTCAACAGGATTGCTAACCAACGGGTCTGGATTGATGCCAGGCAGAAGAAACGCCATAGATTTAAGCTGTAAAATTTATATTTGTCCATGCCAAATTTAATCTGAAGAAATTCAAAATATCCCAGTAATTTTATTTTTTATTTTTATCGTATTCATGAGGCAACAGGAAGGAGTTTGTAGTTACTTTATATATATATATATATATATATATATATACATATATATAGGGTGTTTCAGGATGTTTAGGGAGCGGGGTGGTTCAGTGGGTAAGGCGCTGTGCTACTTACTCCAATGACTCGGGTTCGTCTTGAGTCAACCCTAAGGGTTCGAGAGCTCTCCGAGGTCTACTCAGCCCTTTAATTGGGGAAAATCTGGCGGTTGAGCGTTATCATGAACAGCCCACTCAATAAAATCCGAGAACCATTCCTTATAATTATCAATCACTGCATATTTCGGTAAAACTCAGACTACGGTGATTAAATTTGCCACTAGATGGCAGGACCTTGAGATGTTATTCAAAATGTTTGAGGGGGTCTTCCTCAAAGAGCTTTCTCATTAAGTACTGAACCACTGACCCTTCATGGGGTTCACTAATATCTGACATTTTGGAAATTTGATTTGAATTTTGCTGTATTTGTGACATTTGCATGCAATCCATCTTTTGATAGCATTGTTAATGTTCTAACCTTGTCCACTTCTTCTCTAGAGCACTTAACTCTAGAATTTCCAATGGGAATGGGATGTTTTTTATTTATACGGATTCAGAGAGCAAATGAAATTTTAAGATAAATTAGGTAACGTATTTGATTCGACGCGTCCTGAAGGCATAATATGGCAAAATCTAACGATTGTTTTAATGATTTGCATGAAAAACGTGAGGAGAATCGAAAAAACCTGTAGTTCAAAATCATTTTAGAATTCAATTCCCCCCCCCCCCCAAGTATCTATAATCATGAATTGAGTTTTTTTAACAAGCCGAAAAGACACAAATGCCTACGTGATTTTTCAAAATATTCATTTTGGGTTCAGTATAAGAATATAAGTTTTAAAATTTTGGCCAAATTTGGATTTTGACTTTACTGGGCGCCAGTTTCATGATACATTTAACTCGTGTTAGAATATAACTAAAAAAATTATTACCATACGTTACTGATATACACACACCATGACGAAAATAAGAGATATTTTTTAACGCCTTCTATTAAAAACGTTCTCATGGTGTTCAAATGATTTGCCTAACTATGAGTTTTAATACGCAAAACTTTCCACAATTCTTCACGTTATTTCATTTCCAGGAAGGCAATCTAATCTTGTATTCTCTAAAGAAAGCCGTTAAAACTATAATCAACTAGTTACGTAAATAGTAAGAAACATAAACCATTTATCATTAACTGTTAACTTTAAATAGACAGATAATAAATTAAGTTTATGCTTTTGTTTTGTTAATAACACGGAGATAATAAAAGGTTTATTACTAATAAAATTTTAGCAGAAATTAGTTTTATCTCAGGTTTCACTATGATCATATGGCTAACACCAGGACATGGTACGATCGTCAATTTTAATGAAAAGTAATATAAAAGATTTTTTGATTGTTTCATACACCAATACATCAGTTTTATTTTGAGTACCTCATTTGAACTTTCAAGAAATTTGTTTAAAAATACTTTAAATTATATGTATACTTTACCTTTTCTAATTCCAGTAAGTGAAATCGTAATACTTGAATTGCTTGCACCATCTGAAAAATAAATATATTTACTAAAATATATTAATTTATTGAAAAATATACTATAATCATTAGTAAGTTGGAGTAAGGGTATATTTCGGGTAAGTTTATAAATAGAATTATTAAACAAATATATTTAGATGGTACTTTCCTCTAATATCCATTTACTCCATTTACCAAAGATTATTATTATAATTATTAATGAAATATTGAAATGATTTATCTTAATCTATCATTGGAAGAAGTGTTTTAGATTTTAGAGGATTTGAATGAGAAAATAAAATGGCAATATAACACATGTGAGACCCTGACAAGATTACTAAAAAATAAAAAATAAATTATAGAATCAAGAAATTGATGAATAAAAAAGAGCAAAAGTCAAAATTAATTTTCATTATATACATTATCCAGGAAGAAAAGTAAAAAATAAAATAACGTATACGAGTGTTTTGTAGACCAAATAAAGCACTCAAGTTTGGGTATCATACATACATTGTAGGAAAGTTAATTAATAATAATTTGAATACAACAGATGCCAGACATATTATTGGAATAGTTATAACAAACTTATACAGTTATATAAAATTAAATATATTCGAATTTGAAACATTTTTTTTTTTAATTATTTATTTAATGTAATTTACAAGTGTACAAAATAATACAATAGGTAAATATGTAGTATGTTTCATATACACTTGAAAATCTTGGGAAGGAACCACCCATTGCTGGTACTTCAAACATTAATTTAAATTAGGTCCCGTGGCCATCTTCTTTTCAGACGCCTCGGAGGATTATCAGGGATTGTTAAGGATGAAAGATTAAGAATTAATGGGTTAGGATGGTTAAGGAGTTTGGAATGAAAAGACGCATATCTGTTTTGGGTCAAATCTGCAACGAATGGGATGTTAAGGTCTTTGTGAATGAGTTTATTTGTGACGTAATAAGGAGCATCAAGGATTTTACGTAGGATTTTGGATTGTAATGATTGGATGCGGGAAGAATTTGATGGTTTGGTGGAGCCCCAGAGCTCAATTCCATATGTCCAAATTGGTCTGATTATTGTAGTTTATACTAATTAATTTGAAACATAGAATCGAAATATAAATTTCAATAAGATTTAAAGTTATGTTTTGTAATTGAAAAGGAAAACTCAAGGAGATCTGAAGCTGAAAGGTTGAGGAGTAAACATTTATCAAATTCAATATTTTTTATAACTAAACATGTAGTGGCTTATGAGGAAAAAGTTCGTTATTAAATTTAACAAGATAAACCAAATTATATGTACATATCAGGTTGTGAAAAAATTAAATTACTTTCCTTAGCTATTAAATCGTTTTCATTTTATAAAAACATTATATAAGCTTACTGAGCCATAAGGGATACCCGCCGTGAACAATGAGAATGGCGCAGCTGGGTGCCTGGTCACATGTGTCTGTGGACGAAGCTATGAATGTTTAGGGTCGTTAAGACGGAATACATTTGTGACTTGCGGTCCTTGATTAACTTCAATCCCCTGTTTAATCCTGAAGTGACGTCATGTCTATTGTTGGAACCCCCTATCTACTAAAGAAATAGTACTGGTCATCAGTTTGGTGCGACAACCGTATAAATAGGACGAGGTAACTAGGACTTTTTGGGATTCTCGTGTTCAAGATATTTAAATATAAATTTTTTTTTGGAGAATAGATTTAGTAAGTTTTACCGGAAATAAACTTTTCTTTCATAATGCAAATGGTGATTTATTCATTAAACATCTTATAGTTGGATCAACTATACTGGGTAGTTGTAAATTATTCAACTGTCTTCTTTAGTTAAACTGTCCAACTCAAAAATTACAACTTTTCTTTTCTTTTTAAATGACTGAAAGCTGTGAGGTCTTCTAGTGAGGCAACCAAGAAACGGTAAGTCAGAACAACAACTAAATATTACTCTAAACCGTTCCAAATTTACTCTGTATAGTATTTGTCTCTACATACATTCGTCAAGTGGCAACACTCCAAAACCAAATCTACTAAATCTTAACGCAATCCTCCCATCTACGTTTCGGTGTGCCCCTCGGATGTCAGTTCAGTGTTTATTAACATTTTAGTGATCCGTTCGTTACTAAGTCTTATTTAGGCAATAATAATGTGAAATGGTAGATTTATAAATCTATTTTTTTTTTAATGCTAATTTAAACATAATTTAGCATTGTAAAATTAAGTATAGAGTAATACTTCTTCAGCACAAAAAAAGGAAATAAAAAACTTGGAGAATAAATTTACACCACTATGATTCGAAACATACTGTGCTACCTTAAAGGGAAATTTACTTTTTAATGTTAATACATTCAATTTGATCTTAATGTTCTAATTTTATGTAATTTATAAGTAAAAATACTAACTAAAGAACTTAATAGATCTGAGTATATCGTTTCTGTATCAGCTAAATGATAATTTGAAATGTATTTTATTAATATTTTTTTTATAAAAATATTACTGTTCAATTCATCTCTTACTAAATTTCACGTTAGCCAAAATAGCTCTAGCCAGATTATGACGGATAAACTGTTAATACGGCAGTTAATTGTATAATAATGATAATACTAGTAAAAGACAAAAATACCAGCTTCCGAAAAAAAAAAAAAAAAAGTGGTAGCTAGAGACCATTGTAGTAGCGGTAGAGAGCGCGGTTTTGACGAAGAGGATAGTTTGTTGTTGTTTGTCGGCCGGTTGTTGGGAACCGTTTTGTTTACTATGAAGGCCTGCTGCGGCCGCATTTGTTTGTTTAGAAGAGTGGAGAAGAGGCATACGGTACAGCCGAAAAGTTATCATAGTCTATCCTATATAGAACTATCTCACTAGGCACCGCATAGTGTTTTGTCCAGTGGCTGTTCAACAAAGGCCTCCCGTTGTCAAGTGTATGCCACCGCATACAATGCCATTATAATAACATAGTAATCGATGTTGTATATGCGTCGAACAAACAAACAGGTTAAATCTGACTTGCTCCTTCAAAACTAACCTGAAGAGGTGTTTAAGCGAAATAAAATTGTTAATGGGCTTAAATGCGCTTCAAATTTTCATTATTAGTCAAATTTCCAGTAGCATTTTAGGCTAAAAAATTGTAGGAATTTATTGACGTTCTGGAAATTTAAACACTAAATTCGATAATTCGTAAAAGTTATATAACGTTTTTTTCACCTCGGAAAACAATTTAATCATTAAAATGTTATAAGTAGCATTCAATTTTAATTATTAGCTTTGAAACTTAATTGTATGATATTATATTCATTAAGAAACACTATGAAAGCATAATGAACTCTTGATTAACCGTAGGTTAAAAAATAGATGCCGTATCAGTTAAATTAAGCTTTTAAAATAATTGAAAATAAAACTTTGTCCAGAAAAGGATCCCAAAAGAAAAGTTTTAATTTTAGAAATAATGTTATATCATACCCTCAATGTTAGAAATGATTAAAACCAAATTTTTTTGGTTTAAAATCCCACTTGATCCCGGAAAATTATTAGTTAATTCTTTGCAGTTTTTTCCTTGATAGATTTCTGCATAAAACAGGAGGATTCCTGTCTTTATTTGCTTTAGCAACAAAACATCGGGAATTTAAATCCAATAAAGAACCTTATAAAGAGCTTATTATTATTTTTTTTAATTACTTTATTTCGCCCTCCTTAAGAACATTTTTGGATTGATCCCTGCAATAACTTTTTTAAAAAATTATTTGTATTATTTAACATTACATTATGTCTTATATTTATAGGCGATAGTGATAAGAATCATATAGGTCAATCACACCATACTTACTAATATATAAATTGAATGATAATGGAATAAGAAATAAAAGCAGAAAATAAACAACAAAATTAAATTTAAAGTAATATAACATCTTGAAAACAATCATTCCTCCTACAATAACTAACTTATTTAGGGCAAAATTCAATTGTAAATAAAAAGATAAAGTTTTTTACAATAATTTTCAAAAATTAAAATTTTCTATTTATTCTTTTACATATAATCGTTTTAAACAATTTATTAGTTGTTATTATGAGTTTAAGTTTAGATTTAAACACATATTTATGGTAAAATAGTATTTTCATGTTTTTTTATCGACTTCACGACATTTTTTTTTAATTGGTCAAATCCTCCATTGAAGACCTATGCAGCCCTAGAGTGGAAATGTTAAGATTCATTTTTCCGTGCCTCCGCGAAATAAATATTGACAGATACAGGTGGGAATCGAACTCACAACCTTTTGAACTAAGCCCTCTGGGACACAGATGAAATCTGATATAAAACGAAGGCTGATGAGGATGGATTCTTTAATTATCTCTTGTGGCTTTAAACAATATATTATTTATAATTATTGTAGGAAGATAGTAAGAGTGGTGGTCAATAGAGTACAAAATTATATTTAAAAAAACTATTTATTAAATTTTTTTTTCTATTTTATACCTGTGTTGACCGTCACCAGGAATTCCTACAATCTACTACATACGGTCAACTATCAATCTTCCAATATTTATAATTATATATTAATATATAATAAAATAAAATAATACTGACCAAAGAGTCAACTTCTGGGTCGGCTATGTAGTATGGTTTTTCCTGCCTTATCTGAAATTAAAGAGAAAAATAGAATATAGAACACCATAATATATATTGACAATCATAATAACAATAAAGTACGTTATTGTGTAAACTAAAAAATTAAATTATTTTTAATTATGATAATTGTTATCCAAATTGACATAGTATTTCGATTACAGTAGGTCGATGCACAACTATTATAAGTAACCAACAATAAGAAAAAACATTGGCATTTCATTAAATGAAATCGTCTTATACTTTCAAATATTATGGCTCTGACTATTATAATCGTGTTTCTGATAATACTTTAAACCTGGCGAGTCATATTGTTATTTATACGAGATTAATGATTTAAACTGTTATCAGTTTTTGTTTTATAAATGGAGCGCCATTTACACGTATGATTCATTGCTAAAAATGGAATATAAAAAGATTTCACGAACAGAATTTTGTCAGAAAACAAGTTTTTGAAGGAAGATTCAAATTAAAAAAAAAAAATAATCAGTAAAAATAAGAATGGAAACAATTAATTGTTATTTTTTTAAAGTATAATGTGTCACTATTTTTTTTTCTCGGAAATTAACATCATTTCATCATCACATAACTGTTTTTTATCTTAGACTGTTCATAAAATAAAAGAATAAAAAATACATCAAAAACCACCATTAGCATCGAGGCATTTTTATTTAACTTTGAAGGTCATTTCGATAAGTATTTCATTTGAATTACTGAACTAATTGTCAAAAACTATTTAATTGAATGTAAATATTTAAAAAACAATTAAATTAAAGCGGAAATTCATATAAAATTTTGTTAGGATGGCCATTGTAGTATAAAAAATGTACATCACTGACTTTTTATTCTTTAAATAACAAAAATGTTGATGAAAGAGATTTTTAAAAATTTTCAAATATGAACAATCTGTCAGATCTAAATTTAATTTATATTAGGAATCAAAGTGACCATTCATACCATGTTTACAATATAAAAAAATATATAAATCGTAACAAAATGAAAACTGAAATTTAATTGAATAATTAAAATTCAGTTATACAAAAGAAAAATAACACATCTATATTTAATTTATTAATAGATGAAATAAGTTCCTCTCTTAAATAACTTTTTTTAACACAAAAATATGCATTTTAATACTTGAATGAAATACAATTTATGATACATTATTTTATTTTTGCACTTAAAAAATAAATAAATAAATAAACTAGCTATTCATTTTAAATTCACACAAAAGATACTAAAACCAACCAAAGTACAGTTCAAACATAAATTGTACTTGTGTTTATGGAGTGTCACAACAGGGTTTGAAAAAAAAATTTGTAAATTAAAGGTTGTCTAGAGTTGGGCTGCTAATGTTTACTGCGACAGGCAGACAGACTGAAGTACGGTAATAAAGGGCGAGAAAGCCAAAAGGTCCTTCTGGGTCATTGGTCCTAGGTACAACACTACCTAGCCAGTACCTGAAATTAACGGTACATATAGTTTTAAGGGAACTAAGCCTTTTTTTTCTAAAATTCTGGTAAGAGCTTGAAGAGTTTTCCAGGAAATATTATTAAACACGTGTTAAATAGTTGACAGGATGTGATGAATAAACGTGGTTTTGAAATTATTAACAAAGTGGTTTTGACATTATTATTACTAAATTCGGCAAGGAATAACGATAAAAATATGTAATTCAAACTTAGTCAGGTACTTAGTTTTTGTTTAGTGGCGCCAAACTTCTTTGGTCATCAACGCCATTTATATTTTATTTAATTTTGCTTATATTTGTTTAATTTTATTTATTTGTTAATTTTATTATTATTTTTTTTTCTTCTGATCAATGTTATATTTTTGTCAGTAAATGTTTTGATTTTAAAAACTGAAATACTAAAGGTACTAATAAGTTTCATCTAGTATAACTACTACTCCTGATAAGTAAATTGTATTGTGGCCAGTCTAGTCATTTTAGTTTAATAATAATATTAAGGCGATCAATTTCATATAATTATTGCGGATTACATCTATTAAGTTATAAAAGAAAAGTTCCTCAAGCTTGGAATAGTAAAATACCCACTTATTTATTTTTCCGACTAAATATAGCTTTAATGTTATGTAGAACAATCTGATTTCTTAAGTGTAAATAGTACAGTATCGAGATATTACCAGCGAAAATAAAACTACAATATTATTCTTATAATTGATAAAAATTAAAATGCAATAATACCTATAAATATTAATGTATAATTTATTAGACGAATCATAAGTGAATAGATTTTTAAAAGTTATTTATTTAAACAAAACTATAAATTTTTCATATTTTTTTTTAATTTATTGCTTTACAACCTGTCGATCAATATAGCCGGTTAAATGGGGTTCAACTGTATATGTACCATATTGATTCTCATGGAGTGTGGTTAATTTCTTCTATTCCATTTTTTAAATTTAATTATTCAACATAAATTAATTGTTTAGTCCATTCTATCTTTAAAATTAATACAAATATAATAAATAATTATAAGCCAAACCATCAGATTTAAAATTTAAAGGTGAGAGTTCTATGGCCTAAAGTTGATAAACTCTGACAGCCCGTTTGTTAACACAGCAGTTGAACCATTAATATCTAAGATCACTCTGGCGCTCGAAGATAATTTTTTTTTTTTATAGATTTTTAATCACTGTTGAGGAATTTTAATAGAAGAGTTCCTTTTAAATCAGTGATGCAGCCAAAGCCTCCTGGAAACTAGTTATTTTCCAGCTGACTGACCGGTCGTGTTTTGTTCTGAAGAGAGACAAGGGATACGTCCGATTGTGACCAAGGATGCCATGGTGTAGGCGTCCAGGTTTCCCTGAGAAGCCGAGGAATGCCGTCGCCAAGAAAACTCGCCAGAGGAACACAAAGGAGTAACGGGGACCATCAAACATCTACAGGGCAGACCCGTTATCTTTGAGACGAATTGTATCCCAGCCACCGTTACAGACCTTTTCGAAATCATTATTCCGATCTAACTCGAAAAATATAATCTAAAACCGAATTTAAATAGGATAGAAGTAGAAATGTGCATCGAAGGCATTTGAAATGCGTGGCTGAGAACCAGTTTTGTAGTCAATTATAACATCCGTTTTTTTCTTCCTTAGGTAATCAGATCCAAATTAAGAAATATATATTAATAAGTGAATCACCTTTGTAGCTAGAACCATAAAAGGTAGGTGAACATAGCTTATTGTTTCATTTAATTATGTAGAACCTATAATTTACAGAAATGAATTTTATTTAACAATTCACTAGTTATTTATTATTATTTTATCAGTTCACGTTATGTAAAAATGTAACAGAATACATGGAACTAATTGCCAACAAAATATACTTAATATTTTTTTAGCAAAGACTCAAGCCCAAACTGATGTAAGACATCCTGCTATAAATTCTATATTTATTTATTTTTATTATTATCATTATTATTATTATATTTATTTTTTCTTTTCTTTTTTTTATAATTTTTTTTTCTGTATAAGTCAATTATTTATTTTATTAATTCTATAAATATCATTTTTTTTGTTTGTTATTTTTCCTTTCATTCTTAATTACATAATTATTGTCAACAATAATGTTTCATTTAGTACTATAATGTTCGGGAAATAAACGAAGACTACATATAGAAGACTAAGTCACTTAAAATACGTTCCTCTGAAGTTTGGGAATGTAAACAGTAGGGGTATTCATGATGTGTCAAATTTTAAATGTTATAAGTATAGGATTGTGAGCAGCCATATTTAAAGTCATCTTAAATGGATAAGAGCTCCTAGCGAATTTTCTGATCAACTCGTTTTATAACCTTTCTTTCCAAAACTTCTTGTTATTGCTTACTTCTAAGTTTTGATAAAAGTAATTTATTACAGCGTGCATAAAAAGTGGGAGTTGTGTGAAAGTTTCGCCCCTGAGTGCCTTGTCGATCTTCTAACTGGTGAGGAAGAGAATCAAGATGAGCTAATTATCAACTGTCATTACATTATTATTATTAAGGAAGAATTATTTCTCCATTTAACACGCTTTAATATGTTAAACTAAAGATCATGATAGGCAAGTCTGTTAAAAGCTAACAATCAGCCCTTTATAAAGAACTAGCAGACCCGGCAATACTTCGTTATGGCATTTGTTTTTAAAAGCTCAAGAAACCCTTGAATACGAATTTTCGAAAAAATAGAAAATAATTGTTTTTAGTCCAAAATTTTCGTCCTACTTATAGGCCATTGATTTATTTTTAAAAATCTAAAAAATGAAAATAACTTCAACACGGATAAAACAATTTACACCAACACTAAAGTGGTTTAGGGTTCTATTGACTGCACGAGAGACCCCAAACCGGGTCTAATTAAACAAATTAGAACCTGAGATATAAAATAAAACTAAACATTTTTTTTCCTATTTGAAACACATATTTGGCATTCTATAAGGGTATTAAATCTACGTTTGATGTATGCTGCAAGAGCAGAAATTCAGTAGAAATTTACAAAAGTTCTATTAACGTAGGAATTGGATAAAATGCGGAAGAGTTATGAACAATAGACATCGGAAGAAAAAAAAAATACTCCGAATTAATCGGGGCGAAAAATTTCTAATTTCTTTGAAAAATGGTATTTGGTAGTTTGAGACTACACTAAACACGAATATGAAATGCTCTTTTCTAAAAAAAAATTTATTGGCCTACTTTACCCCGAGCCAAATTATATTTTTGTAATTTTTCCTAAATATGATATAGCATAATAGGATCAGTAATATTTTTTTCTTACTCCTCGGAAAGAGACGAATCGATTGGTGTACAATAACCGTGAAAAAAACGTATACTTTCTGAGCTAGAAACCAAATACGCTCAATTTTGTTAATAATTTTTCTTCTTCTCAAGAATTCAGGCATTTCACTATCTTTAAATCCGGAGAAAGGGAACATTTTGGAAAAAAAACTGCATGTAAGTCGGTCCAGTAATTCAGAAGTTTAGTGTATTTCAAACATTTTTGGTAAAATTGAGTTTATTGTTATTTATTGAGTCTTCTATTACTCCTAGAACTTGGACTGAATCGGTAAAAAATTAAGACCGCGTTTTAAACACAGTAAAACTGACACGTGTCTTGACACGGTGAAGAACTGTCGTTTGTTTACAAATGCCAATTGACCAGAAAGGTCCTCGCTCATGAAGAATGATCTGGGGCTGACGTCAGGAGCGGCTCTGAAATATTCTGAGTATTTTAAACATGGGCAGGAATTTCTTCAACTTCTTTCCAGAAGAAGAAAAAAACAATTACAAAATCTTGAGAAACATATAGTTGGCCCGTGCGAATTATTGATCAAATGGTAACCGTCTTCACGAATGCAGTTAAAAATATTATTAAAGAGGCCAATGTTACGTAACCGAATTTCCGACGACGATTATACAGAGCTATCGTTTTCAATATTTATTATAAGAGTTTATTTATTCCTTAATATTGTCATTAAATTTTCTTTTTCCCGAATCAATCAGCCTAATGACTCAGTATAATGAGATATGGACTAATGAGCTCAAGCCGGAGAAGATAATTTTTCATCCTCAGACCCATGGGACTTGGAGCGCTCTCTAGAGTAATCTGATGGTTCCCCGGCTAATGGTGAAAAAGGGAAAAAATACCGCCTGGGACAAATTTCTGGAGGCTCCAGTCCCGTGACTTTATCCAGCCGAAAAATCGTCTCTCATTTATTATTCGTTCAACACTATCGTTTCCTTATTTGACTGTATAATGAAGTCGAACTCCGCCTTTTGGGTGGGGTTTTCTTCATCTTAAAATGGAACATTGAAGCCAATTATACATTTCAAACAATTATAATTAAGAAATTTTCTTAATAGAGATAATAATTATTTTTACGGTACCGTTTAGTCTTTGAAAAAGTTTAAACTATGATTAAAGGTTAAACATTTAATACTATAAGCGTGTCGTCTAGTATTTTCATAGCATATTCATCTTCGTAGTATAAATATTTCAGATAAGGAAGAATTTCAATGTTTAGAAGGACAAAATTGATGATTATTATCGTAGTAGTTTTTTAACTGTATATTTTACTTATTTTTATATAAAAAATTTTTACTCTTGCCATTGTTACTTATTTTTATTCTTATCATTGTATCTTATCTTTGTATTTTTATTCTTATCATTGTATCTCTTAGCCCTGATGAAGCCCTGTAAAGTGGGGCGAAACGTTGGAAAATAAATAGTTGTAAACTACTTTTGTTTCTCCTTTGACCGCAACCCTGACCATATCCCTATATATCAATTTTTACGGTCAACTATACATACACATATACAAGATGATTATTATCAATTAAAGTATAGTTAAATAAATACAATTATTTTTAATCATGTTGAAGTTTCTTCATTTATTGCTATGAGGTGTATGTTATTATGTTGTCAAAAACCAAAGGTCGTACGAAACTAAAATTACACATTTAAAGCGGGTATATGGTTGAGACATGATAGCAACTTTTTCGCCGGATAATGTTTCTTAAAATTGAATAGATATTTACCTATCTTACTGGAACATTTGAAAGCTAATGAGTATAGTATATAATTTACTTAATTCATCTGTAAAATTGATACTAAGTATTATAAAATTAAGTCACAACTATAAAGTACTCTATATACATATTAAAATGAAACCTTAAGATTACAACAGACATTTTTAAGTCTCTTCTAAATTTAGTGCCATGTTACCTTAGTTAACTAGGCCTAGATTGGTATTATTACGTCTATCGGGGATGGCAGCAATGCCATCTGAAGCTTTTTCATCAGGCGATTGAGAATTGAGTCATAATTTGTAAAAGGTAAACCCTAGCTTGAGTTTTTCAACTGCTTTCTAAATATGGAGAGGCAGGCTTGAAGAAGCATTCTCCTTGAGGTAGCCGCACACTTTTCAGTCTCATCTAGCCTTCAGAAATAGCATGGAAGTCCCACCGATCCATATTTTGGATCGGTGGGACTTCCATGCTAGTCCTTGACGGAAATTTGAAATAAGAAATTCAGGACATATTTGAAGACAATTTTATCAGAATTCAAGAATCCGTTCAGAACATATTAGAGTCATGGTGAAAAACTCTTGCTCTTTTTTTGTTGGGGCATTTTCCCTAAGGATCGTAATATTTCATCCATTCGCAAGCAGCTTCTTCAGAAGCAATCCGCAGTGTTTAAAAAAAGAAAAAAAAAACTTGAAAAAGTCTAAGAGGAGCATTTCAGCGCAGAAGTAGCTATCCAATTAAATTTTATTGCGAACCACCAGCTTCATCGTCTCTCAGAAGAACGTAAGAGGTCGAGTTTTGAAGTGTACATTTTTCATTTCAGCTGACAGGTATGATTGATGCGAGTACCGCATACAGGTTGCGTCACTCCGCCATCTATAGTGACTCCATAAGATGGCTGACCCCACAACCTACAAATATCTACAATGGAGCGGATATGAATGATAAAAGGATTTCATGTATGCTATAAAAACCAAAGGTTGTACACACGAAGGAACATAGTTCTTTAGTATCGTTGCCAAAAATATCTTTTGCTCTGTTCTAAATCATGGTGGGGCGCTCGTTAAATCAACAGCGGGTTATCAACCAGCATTATCAATTTCAAGAATGCTTAAATTAATGTTTATCTTAATCGTACTATTATGCTATAAATAATATAAATAGTCTCATCACATTGAAACTAAGCCCTTCAAGATCTTACTGATATCCCACACCACGTGGAAATTGCAGTAATAGTCAGGAAGAAAATTGAGACAAATGAAGGGCCCAAGAAAAGCGCTTAGGGGAAGTAAAGGACGACTTTCCTTTGTAACATTTTCCAAAAGAAGAGACTCAAATGGCCTGGAAACACCACGCAAAGAGGTGGGGTCCTGAGGTAATCAAATTAGGCAGAGCTAGGGGGTGCCTCCATGTAGGTTCCGCAGGATGGCCAACTTCGACAACCTTTGCTTCTTTAAGGTCCTTGCTTGTGGCAGCCTTGCGGCTTTTCCGCTTTTTCGTCTTTCCGCCAACTACTAGCAACTCCTCGAAATAATTTTTACTTTAATTTAATTTCAATGTTTTAAGAATATAATTTAGTACGTGTATTCCAATGTACATCTTTGCAAAACATTTTACAATACTAGATTTAATGGCATAAATAAGAATTTTTATTTACTAAAAGCTCTTCGCCATAACTAAGATATCCTAATATCATAAGAGAAACCATATCATAACAAAATAAATTATGGCATAATTCATAAAAGAATCATTTTAACTAAATCAATGTTATTTGAGAAATGATAGATTTTTAAATGGATTTATTTTTAATATTTACGCCGTTAGAAATGTTATAGATCACTTTCATGCCTCTTTAAGTTGTAAAATTACGAAATTTTAGCTAGTGTGCAGTTATGTAGATTTGATTTAAATTTCACTACTTGCCACCGTTGTTTTCTCATAAACCAAGAGAAAAATACATTTAACATATTTGCTACTTATCAATATAAATCAACAATGGAGACTCCGAAACGCCCAAAAAACATTTTTTTTTTTTTTTAAAGGAAACCCAACATAAATTCAACACAGAATGTGTCGATAATATACAAGGTAAACCACTAAACTTGTTTGAGCGTGAAAAATTAAATAAATGTCAATAAAGTTCCAAGACAACTTGCCAAAATTGAGAAACAAGCTAAAATTGACCAAAATATGAAATGATGATTGAATGAAATGAAACTTGTTTGAATGTGAAATATTAAATAAATGTCAATAAAGATCCAAGACAACCTGCCGAAATTGAGAATTTCTTTTTACTTGTTTAACAAGTAAGTGTTTGTCAAGGAATGAATAACCATTTAACTAAAAATGAATAAAACAATCTACAACTTTTTAATTCTTCAAAAGAACTCAAAGAGTTTAAGGAAAAGTAGGGACACCAATATTCTTCTTCTCATGTGTAATTTCCCAACACGCAAATGAAAATTCGAAAGGGTTGGAAAAATTGAAATATTTGAAATTATAGTTCCAAAATTTAAGTTTAAAATTGTAAGGAAATTAAAGATCGTGCCCCATGCTGTAGTTGCTCCTAAATGTGATTACAGATAATTCTGTTGATTGAATTGTCCCAAAATATTAATTTTTTTTCAACGCTACTGTAAAAAACAAGAGAAGAACTCATTTGATAATTTAAATAAGATAGGCATATTGAAGTAAACAATGTTTTTCAGAGAAAAAAGAATCACAAATACTAAAATTCTTCTTAAGAAATGATACTTATATAACTTGTAATTTCTGCCGAATAATTAATTAATATTTTAACTGAATTAAGCTTGCGTTAAACTTTACATGGCATATTATTTAAAGAATGAATTAGATATAAAACAAAATAATAGTTTAATTATTTTAACTTTTAACTTATAAATTTTTAATTTTTACTTATATTTGATTTTAGATTGTTTTGTTGGTTTTTTACGAACTACTTTTTTGAATACTTAAGCCAAATATATATTTTTTTAAAAAAAGTATTATTATTATAACATTATATACAGTTATATTTTTGTGTATCTATATTCAATCCATCTTGGAGAACAACTATATTTTTTCACTGTGCATACATAGAGTTAGGAATATTGTACATACATTTCATTTTATGTTCTCAGATAATCAAAATTCCATTTAAACCAAATAAATATATCACGAGAGTTGATAACATGCCGCTATGTCACTTTTGACTAGACCGACTTGGTAACAAATCATATAACCTTCTGATAAGAATTATCACTTTAACCACAACAGCACATTTCAAATACAATAGAAATAACAATCACAGAATATACTTGGCGCCATGTAAAATTTCCATCTTAACAAATAGCAGTTAGTAAAAATGTATTTTTTCTTTATATTTCGAGAACTTTGTATGGCTTATTCATATCAGAATGACTAGTTAAAATAATTAATTTATATAATTAAACACTTTTTATTTTAATATTGAGTATAATGTTTTCAGTAGGACTTTCAACATTAAAATAAGCTTAATAGAAAAAAATTAATATGTAAATGAAAATAAATTATAAAACA
>NW_027107551.1:107738-131284 GCF_000696795.3 Halyomorpha halys | reverse complement strand
TTAATATTTAATAAGAAATAAATATCTTAATATTAAATAAGCAATAAATATTTTAATATTAAATAAGCAATAAATATTTCGATATCTAATAAGAAATAAATATTTTAATACTTAAGTTAAAAATAGTTCTGTGTACATGAAATCCTTCATCATAATATCAATAATTCTTGATTTTAAAATATAGTGTGTCAGTTAAGCCTGCTTACCATTTCTGGTGGAAGAAATAATGATAATCATCAAAATAATAAAAAATATTTTTTTACCTAATAGGTTGCTTAATTTTTATTTTTATTTTTTTATATTCTTATCATTGTCTATTTCATATTAACACTATTTTATTTCTTTTTTCATTCATTTCTATATAATTTTCTTTTCACTTATACTTACTTAATTTCAAGTCTACCTTAATTTACCTTTTGTATCTTATTATCCTATTATGGTAAATTTTTAAAAATATTTGTTGTATCTTTTTAGCCCCGATGAAGCACTACAAAGTGGGGCGAAACCTCGGAAAATAAATAGTTGATACATAATATATTTATGTTGTGTATAATTATATGAAATTGATACAGAACCATTTTTACTCCAATCCCCGACTTCGGGCCGTTTAAACAAAAAAAAAAGTTTGGATTCAGCTAGACAAATAAGAAATTTATTTTTTGATATCTAAAACTTAAAACTCGAATAGAATATATATATATATATATATGATTCTGAATTAGGCTGAAACTTTGAAAAAATTAACTTATTTTGAAACTGCCACAAGTACAAGATAATAAAAGAAGAAGTGAAACGAATTTGTAGTAACGGTAAAAAGCCTTCAAGATTTACCTTCTACCTGTACGTCGTAAATGTTCTGCTTTTGGAAGGGACTGTAACAACATTATTATATAGGACTACTTTCCTAAGAAGGTCTTGTCTACAAAAATGTCAATAAAACCTTTTTTCTTTATTCGATCCATCATTTATTTCCAAAAATATTGTTAAATAGTGGAAGCTGATACATAAATAAATAAAGTAACACCGCAAAGCATTTAAGACATTTAGTTAAACAAATACATAAATAAAAAATTCCTTAGATTCACAAGATCATGCATCCAAAAGTATAATTTGAGTTGCAAAATCAACTTGAAATTTTTATCAACTACTTAATAGAATGAAAATCTTAATTATTTATTTTTTCTCAAACGAACGTTTTAATTATGAATTGAATACTGAGGGTTCTGATACAGATCAAAAAAGTCCCAACGCAAGAAATTTCTTTTTATATTATAATTGGATTGAGTTAATCTGAAAATTTATTGACACTAAAAATTTAATAGTTGTTAAAGATATATCTGAACTGAAGATATAAATAATTATAACCTAATGGGTTGAAATAAATTCTAATTGAATCATATAATACATTGAAAATACATACTAGTGATTTTTTAATATTTGTCAATAAACATGTTGGTAATAATTTTTTTTTTCTTTTTGAAAATATAAAAATATATTGTCTATTTAACATCGTTTGTTTTTTTTATTACCCTCAAATAAGTATTTTATTTTTTAATTTTTCTTTATTATAATTTATTTTTAGTTTCGGTTAAAATTATAATCATTGTATATATAGTGTTTAAATCTTTTTAAACTTTTAAATAATTTGTTTTGTTCTTTCTTAAGATATATGTTGGTTATAATAAAAGAAAATTCATTAATACAAGGTAAATTAATGATGTAATCAATTCATATTACAGTTATGTCTTATGTTATATTCGAGATGTGGCTTATAAACATAGTAATAAGTCTTGCAATAAAATCATGTATCTATCATATCCTATTTCTCAATTTAAGTATTTGCTACAACAATCGATACTCGCATTCGATACATCATCTTCGTTCATGACATGGATTGCCACCGCGAGATACTTAGCGTACATCCATCTTGTAATGGGGAACTTTCCACTTGCCAAAGAGACGTTTCACATGCCACGTTTCGTAACGCAACATTACGCAATTAAGTTCATCAGAAGCGTGGCAGTGGTGGGGGAAATTAAATCGGTGTCAGCAAGAGAGAGGATATCTTCTTGTATAGAATCAATCACTTGCTTCCATGTGCAACTGTGAATCTATAAGTTGAGAGAACCTTAACGTAAAAATAAATTTTTGCTTGAAAATAATCTTTAATTTTTTTATTCGTAAGTGTATTTTTTGTCAGTTTTGGTTTCCGAGACAAATAAATGTTTATATTTCTTCTTTTTTAAAAAAAATTCAGTGATATTTTAGGGCATACATAAGCAATGAGGCTATATAATAAGTTAGGATATACGGACTTGAGGACGTTTCGGCCTAAACTGTAGGCTACAAGCATTCAAGAAGGTGGTATAAACCACCCATTTCTATATTAATACAAATATTTCCATGGAAAAATATTCTTGAAGATGACAAATGCCTTTTAACTCTCTGTTCAAGAGTAAGCGGATGTTTACAGGGTCACGTTGAGGTAACATCTGGAAGGAAGCTTCTTTTAAAACTTATGAAAAAAAAAATTAAAACAGTTTGTATATATTTTTATCAGTCTTAAAAAAGATTTTCAAGATTTATCAATACAAATTACGATTCATTTTTTAAATGACAATAATATATGTATGTGATTTGGAAACGACTCTGGTTTTATCAAACATTTCCTTAAAAATTTATTTTTGAACAAAATACTAATTAAGTTATCATTAACAGTAGTTGTATTAAATACAACAATACATTATAGAAATGATATTTATAAACTAAAACTGGCTGATATATGCATTCTCTACCATTGTGAAGACCCACTTTTTGTTGGAACATTTGTCAGGGATCCCTAATCCATGGAGTTGCTAATATTGGCTGCCTGGTCCATGGAATGCAATTAGAGCAGTCCCAGAGGGTCAGTCCCAGGAACTGTCCACATTTGACGAGGGTAGGCCACCATAAACTTCCCTAAAAGGCACCAACCCAACCTAGGACCCAACCCTCCGCTCTAAAACGATAACTCATATCATGGTTAGCATCTATACTTAAGGTGACTGGAAGTCATAATGACCTTAATGTGTTGGCAGGCATATTTGGACATAATTTACAAAAGCGATTTTGGAGATAAGACAATGTTGAAAAGAGGGACTTTCACTGGAAGTAATTAGCTTGTACGTACTTAAGGTAAATACAAACGACAGTGCTCATTGTAAATATGGGATAGACATCAACAGTTACCAAGCCTAAATAAACAGCGCAGCCCAAATGTAGTTTAAAATCCCTTCTTTTCTTAACATGCTGTAGGTTTATGTTTCTCTTATACATAGCTGTGAATAGATTAAGAATCGTTTTCGATATTAAATAAAATTATTTCCCTACTATTATTAGAAAAATATTAATTTAACAACATGCTTATATTTATAAGCAATATCGGCAAAAAATTAATAGTTCTGAATATAATTAGATAAGTGTGCATACTGGTCTATTAATCTATCACACTGGAAATTTTTTTAAAATATTCACCGTTTACATCGTTAAAAGAGGACTTGTATGACAAATATAATCCATTAAAAATGAGGATACATTTCGTTTTAATACTGTGTCCAATTTGAAATAAGTTAATTCAGAAACGTATTTCCTGAACGGATGTATTTTAACTGCATACATGTACGGTAAAAATGTCATCCTTTTTATATCAATATGCATCAGTTGCATGAAAATACAGAAAATCTTTAATTCCCGAATTTAAATTTTAGACAGCTAAAAAAAAAACAGCCCTGAACTCTGTATGAATAATTCATATTTATGTGAATAAATTTGTTGTTATTTTGCCTAAAATATTGATATTGATGTTTCATATTGTAGGACGAGACAGACATACATACCCAGAGGAAAATGTTTATTCATTTAACGTTACTAGCAATTAATTCATAATTCAGAAGATGCGTTCATAAAGAAATCAGGTATTTTTCAAATTAAGGTTGGGACTTCACATATATTAGCATCAAAGTAAATCGTTTCTGAATAAGCATCGTGCTTTAGAAAATGTTTTCTATTTATTAGAAAATGGACATTGTCAGCAAAACTTTCACTTTTGACTTAGAAAAACAAATATTTTCTAGCGTGTCAAAACTTGCTTTTGAGGCAGACACATCTGCATTATGGAAAAGTGAAAAGGTTCGAAATAGCATCTGTCTACCTGGGATCCACCTAAACGAGGCAACCATCAAAGTCTAAACTGAGCAAATAACATAAACAGTTTTCTGCCTTTCAACAAAATGCTTGTAACAGGTTAAAATTATGAAACAAGATTATAATAAATTCGAACTGAATTTTTCAACTTAATTGCTACTAATGAGAGGTATTTGTAATTTTTTTTTTTAAATCGAAATGTATAAATTGAATTCTTTTTAGGAAATATCAGCTCTTATAAAAATTGAGTACAAACTTCCTGTTAGGATTACTACAACCACTGTGATAAGGAGTATTAGTGTAAAAATAGTCCATCACGTGTTTATGGAGAGATTCAGTCGATTCTCAATCGATTTTGATATCAAAATTCTCATATATTTTAACCCAGTTACTTCTACGTCTGCTAAATAATCGATTATCATTAATTTTTATTTAAAACTTCTGCATTATAGTTTAGTTTGTGAAAGCATGCTTGCCATTATTCGTGTTGGTAAGTCATGCCAAGCGAATTCTTTCAATGGCCAGGAACAGAAAAGGGTCTTTCAGGTAAGAACGTTACCACTGGAAGACGCTTTCTTATATTCGTTTTATTCCCCTTCAGAGGATAGGTATCAAAGAGAATACTTGATAAAACACAAATGTCAAAGAGGGCCGTTTCGCCATTCACATACGAACAATAGCAAGTGTAATGGATGAAGATTGGTCTCAATTTATTGAACTGCACATTGAGGCGAAGAGCCTAAAGCTAACTCGGACATTTGAGAAAATAATAAAAGTAATAATTACAAATAATTAATTCTTCCTTTTAAATTAATTAAAAATAATAATATAAATATTGTAATTTTTATTTATAAAATAAAAATAATAGACATTTTTAATACTATATTGATCATGTTTGACATTTTTTTGTTAACGCGGTATTAATATAAATTATTAGAAAAGGAAATAAATATTGAATAGTCTCACAATATTTTCTTTTTTTTTATTTACTATTTAAGTGAAAACTTATATATTTTTTTTTTTATTATTAACTTACACTGTATTAGTTTCAATGTTTTGTGGTACCTCACCTTTGATATTTTCAAAATCACAAAAATGGTTTAAGATTGCCTAGAAAAATAGCAACGAATTCGAAAAATCGTACTTTTCAAATTATAAATGGGCAATTACCTCTTACCCGAAGTTGTGCCTTTTCGAATAAATGTCGCATATTTTTTTTTTAGTGGAAATAAAAAATTAGCACATGTGCTAACTAAACTCATATATAATTTGTTAATATATATTCGATCGTAAATATATATCATCCAGTTTCACTTTGTTTTAGATTCGGTAGCAATGGAAAACATAAGAAATATTAATTAATTTATTTTTTTAACACTGTCAGTTTTAGGGATTAGGATCTAAACTGATTCTCTCTTTATAATTCCGATAATTTTTTCTACAATAAAAGTTACCGAAATTTTTTTGTAATTTAATTTCGTCCTGGATTTCATGAAAGATATCAGTAGACAGACTTTTGGAGAAACAGTGAGGATTGACTCTACCCGATTTTCGATGTTTATGAGCTTCTACACCAACGTTTTAGCTCCTTTGTAGAATTGTTAGTCGGAAACAATTATAATTGTTCAGAAATCGAAATTAAGATGAGTTTAATTAGTCGTAAAAAAATGTTCATATATAAAATTCGACGCACAAGTGTATGAAAAAACTGAAGATTGAGGATAAGTATTAGAACAAAAAATTTTACTGATACAGAATGTTAAGAAAGGTTTTATTTATCAGAAATAAGATAGTACTATAAAATATAAAAATAATTTTTAAAGTTAAAATTAGTAGGAAAAGTTTAGGTTATTTGATCAGATTTGAAGTTAATTTTTACAGTTACTGTTCAGTTGCGATTCATTTATTTCTTTAACAGATAGCTTAAAAAAAAAAAACTTGAATTTTTTTCCTAATTAGAACCATTGTTTAAGAGATAAATCTTGAAAATGTTAAACTATTAAAAGAAACTATTAATTTTGACTGAACTCGTAGTCCTAGTAATGGGTTGCCTGCTATTCAGTGATTACTGCTGAACTCGTTGGACTTAGCAGTAGAAAATTACTTGTTAACCATGACTATTGGTTTTAGTAAATAAATTTCACTACTTTTCAATATTCGATACCAATACTTGATATTTTTTTAAATATAAGTTATCTCACAAGTTTTAGTCTTATAAATAACAATTATAATTTAAATAAAATAATCATTTAAATAGCAGGGGAAAAAATAAAGTGATATGAAATGGATATTCATGACTAGAAGTGAACTTATAATCTTAAATTATGATATAAATAGTGAAGAATGCCAAGGTACATAAAGAATACATATTACTTTCTCGCCTTAAATAAAATTTTATCTGAACTTTGAAGTTGATGCTTTAATAAGAATTAATCAAATAACGATGTGGTTTTAGATTATTTAAACGATAAACGTTTAGATAGGCTAGTAAGATTATTGCAAAAAAAAAAGTTAGTGAAATAATTTAATATAGATTTATGATAGTAGTTTAGTATTGATAATGATATGCATTGTGAATTATGTATTATAATATTGACAAATGATAAGGATCGATCTCTTTACTATAATGTTATTTGAAAATTTACGATTATAATTTTATTTGTTTTTAGTTTTAAAAATTTATCGAAGAAGATGGCCACGAGACCAGCTAATGTAAAATGTCATTAGAGTGCTACCAATGGGTAGTTTCTCTACACGCCTGTAACACTCCAATTTAACTTAGATCAGATTTACTAAATGTATTATAATGTATAGTTGTAAATAGCAATAAATAAATATTAAAAAAAAATTATCGAATTAAGGTCGATACCATCCAATCGACATTAGCCATAGGACACGTGGCTGCCACTAACATGCGACGAGGCTCACACGATTTTCTACACTATCGACATTTTTTCCCCTTATTCTTTCGAAAATCTTGACTCCTTTTGTCCTCATTGCTGCTTCAAGTTCCACGATGTGACAAGAAATTAAAAAATAGAAAAAGCCGCGAAGAAGTGGGGAAGCGGTGAATAGGGTAGAAGCTAGGTCTAAGTTCCCACGGCAGGTCTGTGGCTCACGGATGCTAGTTGGTTTTTTTTTATATCATACATTCGTCTCTATCTCTACTAGTATAAAGTCGAAGATATTTTTTTATATGGGTTTTTATTATTTTTTTATTATATATGCGTGTATATTATTTATTTTTTACCGTTCATCTCTAACCTCTACGCACAGATTTTTCATTTCTTCTTCAGCCTTCTTGTAGCTTCCATAATAAAGCCGCCCGCTATGGAAAGTTGGATGCCGTCGGGAGGTAAGTGGACTGAGGCGATGTATCATTTGACTTGATTAAATGTCAAACTATGAACTGCTATATATTTGTCATTTCCTTTTTTTTTTTTAAGTTACTAAAAAGGTTCATGTGCGTATGCATAAATTTTCAAACTTATTAGCCATAACAGGAAATATATATTCTACATAAAAATCAAACTTCTTATTTGGATCACTATCTTTCTCATTTTAAAAGACATTTTCTTAAATATTGAATATGCAATCCATTAATTATGCTATTAAGATATCAACTTCACAAATTTGATATAATTCCTAATATATATATATATATATATATATATATATCATCTTTTTTTATTACTATATCTTATTATTTTTTATTACTTGATCTTAGATTTGATCAAATCTACAATGACATGTAGAAAATCTACCCATTGGTAGCACTTAAATAAACGTTTTTTTACATTAGAAGGTCTCGTGGCCATCTCCTTTCCAAACGCCTCAGATGATTGTCAGAAATGGAAGAGGAAGCAAGGTTAGGAACTAGTGGCCTTAGGAGGTTAGGGAGTTAATAATGGAAGGATTAATATCTGGTTCTGGCTAGATCGGTTACATACGGAAGATTAAGGTCTTTATAGATGATTTTATTTTTGACAAAGTAAGGAGCATTAAGCATTACACGAAGGATTTTGGATAGTAAGGATTGGATACGAGAGGAATTCGAAGTTTCGTGAAGCCCCAAAACTCAACTCCGTATGTCCAGATAGGCCTGATTATAGTTATGTAGATCAGTCTTTTGTAATGAATTGGAAGTTTAGACCGTTTGTCTAGTAATTGCAGTACTAGTCGGAATCGACGTGAAGTTTCCTGTCTTGTGTGAAGATTTCAAGTTAGTCATTTGTCCAGATGTAGTCTAGATAGATGTAGTCCTAGGTAGTAGATCTGTATAACAGGGGTATGAGCAACATTATTTAAGTATACTGTTGGGCAGTCGGTAAGCTCACGGCGGAGAGTATTTGATGGAATTAGTTGGGATTTATTTTCATCCTCCAATTTCGGGGCCATTCTTCGAAGGTTGTGATATGGGATTGGAGAGTTTAGGATGCAATTAAAAGGTTATTATAGATTGTGAGCAGACATTTGCCATCGGTAATGTTAATAAAAATTAAAATTACAATCAGAAAAAAATAAAATTCTTTTAGTTCTGGTGTATATATTCCAGCATGTGCTAATTCTTGTAGATTTCGGTATATAACGTTCTCCAAAAAGCATTGTTTAGATATTAATGAGAAAGCATTTAATCGAGGAGTTAACTAATGGCAAAATAGTCGCACGAAATAGCCATCATACAAGAGTGTAATCTGATTGCTGAAACTAGTTCAAAAACATACCCAAGCGGGGCAATTGTGTAGTTGACAAAATGGGTTGCGCCCTGTAATAACATATAATTTTCGCTAGGACAGGGGCCGGACCCCCTGATCAAACAGTTATCAAGCTATTATCTGGCAAGCTACTGGAGTAAACATCTCTACTGCGCCAGCTCATACCTCCGCCCTCAGGGGCTCTAATGGATTAGGTACCCATTTAATATTTCTCCGGCTAAGATATAAGAGAATTATGATTGTGTTTCAGGTTTCAGGGCAATGGATAGCCGGTAAATATTGTGCTTGAACTAACAGTTTTTAATAAATCTTTCTTGAAAGTTTGATCAATTATAATTTTTTTTTTATCATTAAAAAAAAATGAACTTATCGTTCTTGAGACATTCCAAAATAATTTCCCGAGTATGAAAAAATGATATATGCATAATAATGGTTTGATTTCGAAAAATAGCATTATTGGATGATATATTATTAATTTTATTATTACATGTTTGTGTTCTTTTTATATTAACCTTTTCTTAACGTAAACTTCTGTATAAAGGACAAATCCAACTTTCCCGCAGGAGTTTCACTGTATTAAATTCCAGCACACGCTAACTCATTTCGCTATTCTTTTTTTTTTCCCCTACTTATTCCATCAAAATAATTCACCAGCTGATTCAGCCACCAATTGAAAATATCAGCCAAAAACGCAAATAACATGTTATTCTGAAAAGACCAGGACGATAGGTTGGTAAGGGAGACGTTTTGATAGCGGTTCCACAGATGGGATTCAATTTTGGACAATTTTCGGTTGCTGGGGAGCCATGTGTTCCAATTCCCTTGGGATGCGTGCCCACGTTGGCGTGTCCCCGGCAGCTGGACACAAAGCTCATCTTCCTTGTAGCTATTAATAGAAGGAAGCCTTCTCAACCTCACTTATGCTAATTCCTTTCCAATGCTCTAAGTGTTTCTCCACCTTTCTTCACATCCTTGTGTACGTTTATATTTGTAAGTTGTTAATATAAAGCAAAGAGTTATGCTTTCCTAGAAATAAATTAATTATATCGTCATAATGATACATAGGATACAAAATAAAATGCCGGTGAGTCGGCAACCATATTGGAACCCACAGCTATTGGTGGAGGCCTCACTACCTCTACATTACCAAGTATAATAGATTCCTTAAACAGCTGCAATACCCTTGTAGACGCATAGCGGTTGCATTACAACTTTATATCATACCTGACTAGCTTTATCAAGCATTGCGAAAGCCAAACATCACTACAGTGTGAGCTATTAAGTTGTAAATATCTCGTAAGAAGTATATAAAACTGTACAATCTTGGAATGACCCTGAAATTATTCAATGACCAGTAGCCAGCTCAAATAGGTCGCCGATGACAAGTACTCAATGAAATCCGACTGGGACATTGCCTTTTCTGTTATATGTCCCCTTGGAGACAACCGACGCCTACGTATTCTAAATAAAGGACATTTACAGTTATAGAAACAGTTGAGTTGAGAAACACTAGTGTTCATGAACAAAGGTATAGATAGGCTTTTAATAACTCATATTCAAATGTCGATGCCTAAGCTTGCAACAGCGTCATGTTAACAGGTTAAATATCAGTTAGGTACCAAATAACTACATTATCAAACTGACATTATCAAATCAAGATCATGGACTCATCAGGTAATATTGTTTTATTAAATGACGGTTGAATGTTTGAAAAGCAATGACGGGCGCTCTGAATCCGAGCAGACAAGCGATAATATTACTGGTCTGGACGGAATGTCCCCTCGCATTGGCATCCTTGCATTGTTTGCGTCCCCTTCAGCTGCTCCCCACCCCAACACCCGCCAAATGTTTGTTTTTATTCGAGCCCTCTGGTCTAGGGCCTATAACAAGTTTTACCTCTAATACCAAACATCTTCATCCGGATATGAATAGCAATCCCACTTAAGTTGTTTATTTTTCTTTCGAATCCCCCAAATCCTCTGGTCATATGTTTAAGTATGCGTGCGATACGGTTATTGGAATTTATTTTAACGTAAGAACTAGCTGATTTCGAATTTAAAACTTTGAAAGGTATTGAGGTCTTCTATTCAAATTTCAGAGGAAAACATAAACGGCATACCTGCTTCAGGTAGTTGCCTTCGAGGACTGGCAAAGAAAACGCCATTCATTACCAATCAACACTCAATGGGCACAACTCCGACCTCCCTTGGGGAATAAGTGGGAGTCAGGCACGAGATAAATCAAAGGCCAAATGAAGATGACAGTAATGCGGCATGGGTCATGAGCAGTGACTAGATTGTGGTTCTCGCTGCAACCTTTCATTAGACCAAACTCCCTTCATCAACTGTTTACCTTCAAATTACCCACTTAGAAAAAAATTCCAGTCCATACAAGAGATGCAGCGTTATTTATTACTCTTCCATTCACACCATCAGTTTCTCTGAATCTTTCTTTATCATTTCTTAGGTTTTATTCGTTCCATTGTCTAGAATCAAGTTAAAATCACAATAATTATGAAATCACGTGATTTAAGAATTATTAGAAATTATCTGATCAGTAAAAATCATTTTAATTTTGACATTAATGATCGTGCGGTATTTGCGTGTCTAAAGGTAATAAAGTAACCCCACTATATTTAAAAAAATATTTAGGCTATTAAATATCGCAGTTAAATATAGACTTAATAAACGCATGTAGAGCGGTATAATGATCAAAATCAGAGCCTATCATTAATTAGTAGAGATAAGCTATATACTCAACTTAAAATTCTCATTATGAATAGATGTAATTAAGCCCCGTTATACGAATCCCTATGTTTGTGAAATACGAAAAGAAAAAGAACGACAATAGTTTATTTCGATAAAAATTATATTTGAATAAAGTGTTGGTACATTGAATATTCATAGTGGTCCTTCCAAATCATTTAATGTGCTTATGCCACAATATCTCGGTATCACATAACCATAAGGGAAGCGAGTATGTATTGGTTAATTTTTTAAGAAGAATTATCTTATTGTTCGGCAGATAAATGGCCGATTTAATTTCGTTTAAGACTATAGACATTGATCATTTGTGTACGTAAGGGTAAGTTGGCTTGATTCGTAAATATTAGAAACTCCAAGCTCAATATTGCAATTCTAAGTTGTTATACTAGAACAATCTTTAATATTGCAATATTGATAAAAAAAAAAAAAAAAAAAAAAAAAAAAAAAAAAAAAGGTGTTGAAGCAATGCAAATAAACAAATCGTGAGAGGTGAGACGAAAAGACTCGGGAGAGGGATCTTAGTTACAGAACATTTAGTGAGTTTCCATCCAAGTCTGAGTTTATAAATATACCCGCATTGCCGGATGGGACATGCACTCCTCACAAGAGAGCAATGGCAAACCAAAACTGTCAAAATGGTTTTAAAGTCCGGGTGATGCGGGAGAATTCGAAACTTTTGGGAGTTTTTTGAGCGGCTCGGTCGAGGAGATGTAATTAAAACACCTAATCTGATTCCTAACTGGTTTGATTGTAGGGCCGGCACGTGTTTTTGCACGGAGCAGGCGCGTTCACAATTAGCCTCACTCCCGGGTTTTTGCTAGGACAAATGCCAGCGGTCCTTTTTCATACGATTTCATTTCGTCTGGCCAACTGGTGCGAGGCAAATTACCCATGAGCGAGCATACAAAGGAAACCGCAAGTGACAAGTACTAAAGTGGGGAACAGATGGAAGAGAAGGAAGAGGGAAACTACCAAACTAAACACACACTCCACATTATCGGCTCTAATAAGACTCCTATTTCCACTATCGCTCCCTCCTCGGAAGGCTTATCCTTCTGTCATTTCTACTAAGTCCGATACTTTGTCATTTTAAGCGTTTAATAAGAACAATATGGCACTAGTGATGTCACCATGAAAAGTGATCCTGTTTCGTTTTAATAAGCTCAGGACTTTCACGTATTTAAAAAGGATAAATATGTAGATATATATGTAATTATTTTAAAAGAAATATGTAAGAAGTATGTCAATGTAATAAAAGTACTTAATTTATAAATTTCAAAAACTAATCTGCTCATTATAAGGGAAATTCGCATATCAGGTCTTAGTACTATTTTCGAAAAGCTTCCAATCAATTAACACTTTTACTGATGAACAAGGCGATAAGCAATTTGTCTTTCGAGCCTGGATTTGCTTTTAAGACTTCTTTCAAGTCTGTCTGGATATTGTTTTCTATTTCTTCTGAGCCACCTTCCATTTTGCAAATTATTTCACTAATAATTTTACGTATTTGATAGAGGCTACACGTTTTAATTCGTTAAGAGAAGCTTAAAATCGGATTTTCCAAAAAGTCTTAAGCTGTGAAACAACGTCCTTTATTTCGTCAATTTTTTTAGAGTAGGAATCAGAAACCTTCAACCAAAAAGATGAGGTGCAACTTGCTGAGGAGAAGCTTTAGTTCAAGGTAATTTTAATTAGCTAATGAAATAAACTTGTGTTTCAAATACTTTATTAATGAAATTTAAACATTAACTAATATTAAATGTTGTAAAGACAGGTTCTCCATCATTCTTCCACAGCAGCAGTGGCCAAACGGCACTAAATATGTGTTATTGGAACGCTCTCCAAATTTGGGTGGGGGGTGGGGGATTTACCTTAAGCAAACAGGCTATGCATGCCCGGTCTATGATCTTATTTCTTAGTGAAGAAGGATAATTGAAACTTGCAAAACAATATCATATAACCACTACCCCTCGGCCACTGCTGCTGTGGAAGAAAGATGCCTGCCTAAGGTTCATATAACTTTGAACAAAATTTATTATGAATGCTAATGTTTAGATTTATTTCACAAGGTAGATGGAACAAATATTAATTCATTTATAATAATTTAAATAATTTATCAGCATGAAAATGTGTATACGTAAGTATCTGCTAAGCCCTAAGAGACAAACGTTCATAGAATTTTTTTTTCTTATTGGACACTTAACCCTAAAACAGCCTGTATATTATCAAAATAATATATAGATGAGATTCTCTATTTAAATGCCTAACCAGCAGACCACAAGTGGAATACCATTCCATAATATAGTGTGTTCCATCACTACATTTATTATTTTGTATTTAGCGTTTAGGTGATTCGCTATGTTGGCAATTAAGTAGCAAGTATAATTTCTTGCTTTCTTTTCCTGGATGGACTGGAGTCTATCCTATTGACAGATAGCTATGAGTGATCCGCGATGGGAAGACAGCAAGGACAGAGGCCGGCGCAGTATGTGGCCAGGGGCAGGTGCCTGGCATTGAAGGCTGAGGCACCCAGCTGGGCCGCAATGTTCTCTCCTCAGTTGGGGTTCTCTCATCGTTAGAACATTTGTTACCCAAGTGTCCCACCATAAACGGAACATAATCTAATCCTTTTAATAAATATCCGTTCCTTTGTTAATATCTCATCATATCAATAATTTACAAGTCCCAATATTATTCATTCCTAATGTTGATCATTTTTTCGCAA
The DNA here is from genome assembly GCF_000696795.3 of Halyomorpha halys. Lineage (NCBI taxonomy): Eukaryota > Metazoa > Arthropoda > Insecta > Hemiptera > Pentatomidae > Halyomorpha > Halyomorpha halys. The sequence continues at coordinate 116,897 of NW_027107551.1, read as the reverse complement.
ACTAGCGAAAGGATCATCGCCTAGGTTTTTTTTTTCACTCGACTATGTCCCTAATTCTTACAGTTCTTAAGTCATGTTTTCACGGTGACAGTGCCTGGAGCTACTGCCCGGGTTAGTGACTGTATATCATAAACAGTAATGAAAATGATCATAGGAATTCCTTTTTCTCCTAGAAGTTCATGATGATCCTTAACTATGAAAAGTAAATGAAGTTTGTGAAATAGTTTAAAACATTTCTTATGACATTATCTAGTAATTCTTTATAAATGAAATTATTAGTGTTCAGAAGAACAAAAAGTTCTGTTAATGAGTTTATTTAATTTAATAAAAATAGAAAAATTAAAAAAAAAAAAAAAAAGCAGTGATGCTATGACTACTAAAGTTCTATTTAAAAGGTTGATGGGATGTCAATCCACATCCGAACCTGGGGGACATCCAAAGCCTTTGATAATTTATTTATATGAATTCATTCATTATTGGCCTCGTCAGCTGCAGAAGTCGTTTCATTACACATTTGACGGATGGTTACGCTAGCAGACAATTCTCTTCTAATCATTGCCTCCAACTACAGTATTTATAATTTCTTCCTCTGAGGAGGGTCTATCAATGGCTCACCGGGAGGGGGATGTGGTTATGCAAACGAGGGCCTGCTCAGTCTCTCGAAAAGGTAGATCGGAGATGTGCCATGACCCAACCTTGATTTATTATAAGATGTTTCTTCTTCATTTCTTGTTCGACCTCTAGTTAACTTTTTTTTTTTTATTTTAAAAAATTGTGTTTAAGGTGATTGATACCTAAATAACAACTCTAGAAAAAAAATACAGGTGATTCTGGAATAGAATCAATGAGTCGCCTGAAAGAAACTCAATTCTCAATTCACTTGGAATTAGATTCAGGTGAGACGAAGAAGTTGGAGTAGAGGATACTTTGTTTAATAAGAACTGCTCCTTGGTAATAAGTAGTTTTATTTTTATTTTAAAACTACCAATACAAAAAATATATAGTAAATAAATATTACTAATACAATACAAATAACAAAAACCGAGCTAGTAAAGATACACTCATTAAATATTTCGGTACATTAATAAAGTAAACGTAGGGATCTTTTTTATTTATGATAGGAGACAATATGAACTTAAATCATTTAGGGGCTTTTAATTTACTTTTGCTTCAATCTCAATGAGCTTTGAAAACGTCTGTATAGTAACTTATTTTATTAGTATTTAACAAAATGTATTTTATGAGTAATTCTGTTATAGTTTATTTTTATTTTTGTTTATAAAAGCTTGAAAAACTATTAGGTTTGTAAATTGTTCAATACATGAGTTATTTTATAATAAAAAAAAGAAAAAAAAAAAAAAGGAACCAGTAGAAGAATCGTTAAAAAAAAAAAAAAAAGAAAGAGATAGATTCACCCTAAGAAATAAATCATCGAAAATCAATCCAGAATCGAAATTCCCATCTCTAAACAAGCCATATAATTTTTTGGAAAATAATATCAGAATGTTCATAACGCGAAACAAAGGAGAGAAGTCGAAATCGGTACTGATAAGAGCGCGGTTGTAATACAGTCCACATCTTATTACCGCAACCTCTAATTCATAGCTCAACCTCTTCTGTCCCGCCCAGTGAGCTCGAGTATTCTATTCTCAAGAAACAAAAAAATCAAAGAAATTTGTTGTAATATATTTTTTTGGAAGTTTCTCATTCCGGAAAGACCACTCCAGCTATTAATCATTAGTTCTTATATAACTGAGGATATGTTTTTAAGGAATATATTCCTATCCATAGTATGCCAAGGCATTAATGTCGGATCTGCACATGTTCGATGAATCCTGAGACATTAATTGATGAATGTGACAATCGGACCATACCCCAATAAAGGTTGCAATTAGCTGAAGGATGCGGTCGTGGTACCCTCACATGTTGATTAGGAGGAGGCACTAAGCCTATTGTGGCAGGGTTTAACTTTTACACAAGGCTTACTCGCCGCGGGAGGGATGCCACCCTGCGGGGCCTGTCCGTCTCTCTCCCGCTTCTTTGTTTCAAGATATTTCCACGTCAACGCTTTGGGCTCATCGATCATACAAGCTAAGTGCTCTTACCTATACATGATGTTATATTCTGATATTGTTTTAAAGTATTATATTTTGAAACTCCCTGACTCTCTCCAGTATCTGTAACTCTGAAATTTCCAGTGGAATGGAATTCTTGTATGCAATTATTTTCTAAAGTGATATTATATAGTTGAAAATACAAAAAAAAAAAAATAATATATATATATCAAGTCATCATTTACTTCCAAAAAAGAATATCTTGACAATAAATGTTATGTCATGGACATAGACACAAATTGTTATTTTATTGAAAATAATATGTTCATTAAAATTTCACTGGAAAGATAATCTGAGCTGAACTGACAGCTAACCTTCTAACCCTTAAAATCTATGTTTTGATTTCTTAATTCAAATCACGGAATAAGCAGGCAAAATATATTGATTGGTTTGGTATTGAATTTCGTATTTACTAAGCTTTATCGGTATTATTCTGTATCCAATAGAAAACTAAAGTTTGCTAAAGGCAGCTTTACGAATATAATAAAGTAAAAGCAAGCGATTTATTCGTTTTAATTCAATATATCTTTATCAAACTAACTGAATGTTAAAGCATAAACTGTCCTGAATAGAACAGTAAACATATTTAGAATTTTTAAATATAAGAGTAGGGGGGGGGATAATCGACGGCCCTTGTTATCAGTATCAATCAATATTCTTTTAAGTCCGAAAAATACGCATTTACTTCATAATAATTATTGATTATGTATTCTTTGCGGTTATTTTGTGAATTCCACGCAAACCGCGCACGATATTCCTCTATCCGCTAAGGATCTCTGGTATTTTCCCGTCCCGAGAACTGGAAGAGGAATGCAGCGATAGAGGGTCGGCTACATAATTATATGACGATAAAGATTATTTCAATTCCAAAACCGGTTGAGTACAAAGAAACCAGATTTGAAATAAGAATAAAAGTGAGAGCAGAGGAGGATAGATAAAAAAAGGGAGAAAAAAAAACCTAGAAGAGAGCGAGAGAGAGAGACAGGGCCCGGAGGGAGACGATATTTCAGAGATGTCAGGAGCAGGCCCACACAAATGGCCAGCCCCTACCCTATTTATACCAGCGGCAGGCCAACCCCTTTTGTTTTATCTCCAGTCGGCAACTTTTATATTTCAACAACATATATACCCCAGGAGTCCTAGCTTCTTGGATGATCTATTGAAAAATGTCGAAACCAAACTGATATCAACTTATAGGGAAAGCCTTACGTTGAAAGAAAACGGTAAAGAAATCCATAGGATAATGTTATGGTTAGCATACACAGCAATTCTACTAAATTTGATTAGTGTGCTATTATATGAATCTTTTTATAGAAGATAGAGTATAACAAAAGCGTTTCTCCTGCAGGATTCCTGATCCTATGTTGTACTTTTACCAAAAGAGGAAAATGTACACCTTGCAATATTTTCAGTTAATGTGGAAAGGAGAGGCATTGCGGGCAGAGCGAGGGTTAATGTGTCAGCAACATTTGTGATCAGGTTGCCCTTATCGGCTCTTCCCACCCTTCCTGCCTTTTGAAAAATGACCTCCCCCCTCCCTCCTGAAGATAACCGTCCGCCTGTTGTCTCCCTCATTTCTACCCCTACCCCCCACTCCGATGATAAATATTACCCGACCGATGTGAGCTCTTAAATCTTTTTCCCGGTGGAATATTTAAAATGCATATGTGCTTACTTACCTCTCTTGAATAATGATTCCCTATAAATATGGCTTTATCAGTAGAAACTTTAACAAATTCAATTTAGATTTAATTTTTAAATTGTGTTGTTATTTTAACTGTTCATTACAAAATTTTTATTTTGAAAAATAACAGTTTCACAATGTAAGCCAAGCCTCCCCTAGGGATCGCTTAAATAGAGAATAAACATGTAAAAGAAAGGAAACAATGCGGAGATAAAGAAAAAAATGATGGTGGTATGGGAGGTTAGGTTCCCCCAGAACAGCCGTTAAATGTAGAATCGTAGATCTGTGCCATTCAACAATGGGTAGGGGCTAGAGGGGAGCTTCGGGAACACCTCTACCTAACTCAACGCAACCTGGTCCCAACTCCATGCTCCTCAGAAGCCAAATATGTATAATTCAAAAAAATCATTAATAAATTATATTAACTGCATTAAGTTAAGAAAAGAAAATATTTCTCCACAAAAAGTTTCTGTTTCTGACCTAATCCGATTGGGGCTATGGAGAAAAAAATTAATTAGTCTTTAATTTTTAGCGAAAGCTCTCATGTACTAAAACTAAAAACATCTTAATTTGATCAAAGGTAAAACAGTTTTCATCTTATCCATGGAAAAAATTGCAGTTTTATAGGCATCTAATCAGATAAAGAAAAACCATTATATCACTGAAATCACATTTCATCTTTCATCGAATCTATCCATTAAAAACATCCTCCTCAAAAGAGATAAAATAAAATAAAGTCCGAGATATTGCCATTGCTACATTTTACAGTTTATACATGTATTTTATACAGACAATATTATTGACTTGAATATCGTTGGAGAGCTGTCAGTCTAACCCCCACCCCACCTTAAATAATTTGACCGCAAAGTTGCTAACTTCATTGAAACAATTTGTGGCAAAGCACTATTCAAAGAGCTTATACTGAAAATTTCTTCTAAACTCTATTACCACATAGAGAGGTTAGTTCACCCCAACATTTCACACAATACTCCCAAGACTTAAGAAATTTTATATTTTGCCGAATATCTAACATTTCCCTCACATATATAAAGCATGAACAATAACCTATTTCAAACATCTAGACTACCGATCAAGAGAACAACGACGAATCTCAGGGAAATTGTTAATATTTATCAAAAATAATTAGAATATTCTTATTATTATTATTACTATTAGTTGTCTAAGATATGCTACTAAGGTATTATTTATAATGACTGTTCATGATATCATCAAAATTTCTATTATAGAAAAAAAATAACAGACTGGTGAACAGAATATTATTAACAAAGATTATATTACTGTACTTAAATTAATTAATAATTTCCAACAAGACTATACGAAATTGTTATCGTCATTTTAAACAGATCCTTACACCTCAAATGAATATTAAAAAAAAGAAAAGAAAACAAGAATTAAATAATAATAAGAATAAATAAAATAATAATTCAAATCAAAAAGCACCGTGAAGCATTTAGAGTCATTGTGATTACAACTTGGTCGGAGTAGACAAAGCGTGGTTCTGAACAAAATGGAAAAAAAAATTGACAATATCAATAACGATATATTTATTTTTAAAACTGAAATTCATCAAATCTGACAGTTGAGACCTTACTGACCTATAGTGATATAAGTCTCTATCGTACAAAAAAAAAAAAAGGCAGGAAAAAATTGTAACAAAAGATACCACATCTCAGTCCACAAATACTCATTATTCATACCAACCGTTGAAATCTTTTAAAACAATTTAAAGGAATTTATTTATTTGGAACAACGTATTTAATATATTTGTAGTATATAAATATATGGTACTTGAATCATAATAATGAAGTTAAGCATCAGGCTTATATTTAGACTTTTTAACCTGGAAAATTGTTTACTTTTTTTATTTAAATTATTTTGTTGGAACCATTCTTCAACTCTTCAATTTATTTTATTATTATTAACTATCAAGGTAGTTTTTGAGCAAATATATTTTTACAAAGAGCTTTTTTTTTCTTCCTTTTTTTTTCATTTTTTATATTTAACCTGAAAATTAAGTAGGATATAATTTGAATCATATTTGGTCCATGCCAATAGACAAATATAATACGGGAAATAAAAAAATATGTGCGGAGATTCTATCGAACGGGGACTTCTTTAGAGATTTGAATCAAGCGATTCGTGCTTATCTGTTTATTTTTATTTATAATTTTATTTTATTTATAATTGCTTACCTGTTTAGAAAATACTGCTATGTCTTCGTTAAACGACTCGGACGAACATACGTCCCCTCCTGCTACGCCAGCATCCCTTGGGGTACATGTGGCTAGCTCACACTTTTCGAAAATCAGAGCCAGTAACGGAAACAAAGGGTGTCTGAAACAAAAAAAAAAAAATAAATATCAAAAATCAATGTTAATTGATGTTGATAAATTACAATTATTCAGTCCACAAAATGCAGTCAACACTCGAAAATCCAAAGTCGTAGTCGAACTTTCAAGGAATTTTCAAAATAATGATTTTTTGAGCAACCGAATTCACTCAAAACCAATTTCGAGTTGTAGAGTTTTGACTGCAATTTACATATTTGCATATAAAAGAAATTTTACTAATAAACATATTAAATTATTTTCATATTTTATTTCAAGTTCACTTTTTCATAATTATTAGATAGAAAAAATATTTTTTTTTTATAAGATATTATTTCTTAGTGTTAGACATTTGGATAATAGACAGCAAGATTGCATAACGAATACTAGGGTTTTTGTAGAAATAAGAGAATTTTGAGATTATATAAATAATTTTAAAAAGGGAGCATTATATTATTTATGTCTTCTTATTATCATATTTTTATTAACTTTAGTACGGTACAACTATTAAGTATTATCGGGCAATTATTTTAGAATAATTTAAGCTTTACGGTGTTTTTTTTTTTTATATAATCCTAAAATCAAAGAAAACTAATCGTGTCCCAAATGGTCGAAATAATGAATATAAATGAATAAATAATAATAATAACAATAGATAAATAATTATGAATAATGGATAAATTTCACCGAAACATTATCCCAGGTTGAAATTTTGGGTCTGAATTGAGATTAAAAAATATTATAAAAAATAAAAAAGTTTGGAAAAAGTAAATTGGGCGCGAGTAAGCGATAGGCGATCCTTGTTAACAAGCATAAACTATTTAATTTCGGATCAATTAGTTATATCCTCTGTTGTTTTAATTTTAAGTTACAGTACTTAATGAATTACAATATCAAATAAAAATTACCGGAATACAAATAAAAACCTTTGACTAAAATTTTCACTTTAAAATTGTAATAAGTGGAACTCGAACTGATCGCAATGCCCAGTTAGCAGGATGCTTTGCTAATGATTTAGCCATTATTTGAAGTTTACTGTAATTGAAAGCTGTCACCTAACTTTTAATTTACGGGAAGAAAAAGCCTTTTCTCGGCCAAGGGCTTGTCTAGACATAGAAGAAACCGTAATTATATAATAGCCCTATTTATCCCCACTCGCAACACTATTTGGATTTTTTCTTTTTTTTTTTTCATTTATTCTCTCTACGGTGTATAGTGGTGAATTCCATTCTTCAATTATCGGTAACTTGTTCCAAGTAGCAGGCGTTAAGTGTGTGAAACTAAGTCCGGATACCGTAAAATAAGAAGTGAGAGATTTTTACACAAGAAAATGTTCTCCCTTCATTCATGAGAATAGTATTAATAGCAAAAATAAATTATTACCACATAATTATATAAATAGCAAGTGAATTATCATAGGATTAACAAATAAAATAAAGCAATCTTTAAAAATTTAAAAAAAATCTAATATCATACCTATTAAATTTATAACCCATATTGACAAATTATCATGAAAAGATAAGTTAACGTTTAAAAAAATTGTATAATTTTTTATTAAATTATATTTTAAAAGTTGTTTTAAAAAAAAAAATTCTTATTTTACTGTGAAAATCAAATTTAAATTAACGCAAACATCAAGTTCAAAAAATTAGGATCGGAAGCAATATTTACTGTTATTATTATTTATAACACGATAAAATTTCAAATATAGAATTAATTTGTATTCATTTATTTTATTTTTATAGATAATTCACTAAACGCTACGTATTATAACCATTGACAGAAAGTTAAATTATTGGATAATTGGCTGTGTGCATTTAAAGTTACGCACCTAGAGAAAAACCGGATAGGAACTTAAAAATTAACATAAAAATTAATAAAGTTTCTACTTATAATCAATATTAAATGATATGAACGGAATGAAATAATATTAGTAATATAGAAAGGTAGAGGAACGGTATGTTTGATTTACTAAAATAAAACCAAACAGAAAATCATGACGAATAAATTAATGCTATCAGTTAAAAATATATAAACATAATATTAAACATTTTTAGAAGTTAATTGTTATTTTATTTGATTCATTTTAAAGTACAACTTAAGGTAGGAATTGTTCTTCAACAAGAAATATTAATGTGCATCTAAATATTAGGTTTTCTTGGACTTTTTTTTAATTTCCGAAAGCAATTAGAAAATTGGTACCAACTTTTTTTTCATGGTAGCCGCAAATATAAACCTCATACATTTCAACTGTATCACCATGAGCGGAAGTAATTATTTCAGGGAAGAGCGGGGTATATTTTTGAAGGGGTAACATCTGGACTTCCTCCATAGGCCCGAAGGGTAGAATACAAATAAAAAATACACACAGGTATCTCACAATCACATTGTAATTACAAGGGTAACGCTCAACTACAATTTACACATTAGACACTTAGTAAAGCAGCACTTAAACCATTAACTGTTCCGTTGGATGGAGGCTAAACACAGTGTTCCAGGTCTCCCATCAAAGGAAACCTGGAGAAGAGGCAGGCAGATGCCTGGAAGTAGACGGATTGAGACAAGGAGTACCGTTCTACCTTATTATAGAGGACGGTATGACCTTTTACTGTTACATTATATCAAGAAGTATATTTAAAAAAATTAATAATCATCAAAAGTTAGGATAACGACTCGATTAGTATAATTACTTTGTAACTGACATTTAGCAAGCTAATATTTTAAGATATTAAGGAGTTTGTACATAGTGCAAATGCTAGTATAGTATAGTTGTATTCTACACATTTCTATGTTAAAAGTTGAATCGATTTGATAGGAAGGAAAAGCTAACTGTCATACAAATGTACCTTTACAATTCACCGGATGCAATTTGTCCCAATTACTTACAAATCGTTTGCTAGTCCAAATACTCGAATATTTTGTTTTCGATGCAATGGTATTTATTTATTACATTATTTATTATTACTATTTCTATTATTATTAGTGAAATGGAAAAATGTAATATAATATATTT
>NW_027107551.1:91181-107598 GCF_000696795.3 Halyomorpha halys | reverse complement strand
ATATATATTATGATGGATATGCATGGGGTAGTTGACAAGGAGACGAAAAGAATATGATCTGTTTGTCCCGTGCTACTTACACTCTGACATCCAGTAAGCAAGCATAAGCTTACTCAGTCAACTGTCTCCTAAATCCGATTCGATTTTAGCCTAAGCTAAGGAAAATGCGTTATGGTTTGAATAAGAAGGAATATATTTTGTATATATACCTTTGTAATATACTTTTTTAAGTATACTTTAGGAACCATACTTTATATATTCAACATTATACTTGGAATCTTTTTACTTTAACCCTGATGACTAAGCGAGATGGGTCAATTTTCATTTTAAAATTGAAATTTACCTTTTCTCTGATAATAGCAGCGTTTTATATTTTTTTAAAAAAGCTGTTTTACAAAAATTCTAAAATTATTCAGAATAAAAATCATATAGTTTTTCATTTTAGCCCCGATGAAGACTTGCATTGTTGGTCACTAAATAAATTGTTGAAAATTATCCGGTCATCTATATATAATATATTTAAAGTTTATGGACAAAAATGAATAAATTATTAGAATAATTAATTTCAAGCATGATTAATAAACTATAACTGAGGTGTCGCAATCCAAAATCCAGCCATGTTCATTTTTTCTTTTCTTTCACAGATTTTATGTATACGAGCGTATCATGAGATGAAGAGAATTCTTTCAAAATCAGTTAAATCACAAAGTTTAAACCGGTTCTTGAAAAATTCCTTTCAGAAATCGTCAGCGAATAGCTGATGGCAACAGTAGAAGATTCATTTGTATTTACCAGAATCAATTTATGATTACTTGTAATCCACAATGTTTTACTCTTTTTATTCGCCTCTTTTACAGCACAGGAATTATAATTGGTTACAAATGAAGATTTTATGAAAATTTACGAAATGTATTGATCTCTTGCTGGGATATAGGATATCTTCGATCATAAGATTACTATATTAATTATATGAAGGAATTTATTCAACAATTATAATGGATAGTAATAATTAAATGAGACTTCAGTAGCAGACAACTACAAGAAGTAGGTATGCAAGATACATATTCATTGTATGGGTTATTTCCATCTCACTGTGGAAATTAAAAGTGGGAGTCAAGAGATATAAAGAATGTGGGTGCTGAACCCAGTAGCCGGAAACAATCAAGGGACTTCTTTGATGTAGATAAACATACTTTTTAGCTAAACATCGAGCCTTACAAAAAAGAACATGACGGACTAATCAAAAAAACTTTAATGACTTTATAATTACAAAGTAATTAAAAGACGGCTGTTTGATCTAAGATCGATCTCTATTCAAATTGACTTGTTGCTGAAATCTATTAAGATAAATTGCCCCCAAAAGCCAGTATCAAACAATTACTGGACCAGAGGAACCTGATTCATAAAATAAAAACTAGAATAGCCGTATTCTTCTGATAGGCTTTAAAAGCTTTCTATAAAACTGGAGTAAGTAGCGAGTCGAGGGTATTAAGGAACAGCATTCATGTTTCAATAATCCTGAGGGGGCAAAGTTCCTTCGCGGGCCAGGCAGGAGGAGGGATGCCAACCCCCTACTTTATGCTGTCATCTACAGAATTATAACTTCGGCTCATCCGCAATAATTTTTTAAATTGCCTTTTTTTACAGAAACATTACGACTTTGGAATATACTTTATATTACGCTATTTTCAAGTTTCTAATCCGTACACAGTGGATCTATTGGCAGTAGAAAACAAATTATCTAAAAAACAACAGATGCACAGCCTTTTTTTGAATACAATTAATTATATCGCTACTTAGCTTGAATGGTTCAAAATCTTTAAATAAAAAAAGGTTTTAGTTTTATATTGAAATGGAGGTGTTCTAATGAAATTACCGTAAAGAGGAGGAAATACTTTCTCAACTGTAATCTCTCTATAGTGACCCCAAAGCTAGTAAGGTTGTCAAAAAGTAACCACAGTCTACAGTACAAGTTATAGAAAACGTGGGTCGTCAGCAGCCCAGGGAGTTAAGGGTTAGGTCTTGGCAACTTGGGAACAGCTGCCGTGTCGGTTCGAATCCGGCCCGGGAGGGTTGACTTTTATTTCTATGGCGGTCCCACGAAATGAAAACAGTTAGAATAGGTTGGTTACTTCTAGATAACCCCTTAATAAATAAATATTTTTTTTCTTTTTGGAGGTTATTAGTTGACCTTATTGTTTATAGCTATATTAACCATAAACCTATATAATTTTATAGAAATAAACTATTTTTTGACTTTATTGATCGCCATCCGAACCATCTTCCTAAATATGTATATATATTTTTTTTTAAAGATTTGCCACTATTGAAGGAAAGCAGTGATATTTAAAAAATAAATAGTAATAAAATTAACCTATTATAAATGAAAGATATCAAAGAAATAATTTATAAAAATAAAATAAAAGGGGACAGTTTATGTTCGTGGAACATTGGCGAGTGACTAATTTAAGAAATATAAAATGGTATTAGATATTGTTTTTTCCTTATATATTTTTTTTAGGAAATCTAGGAAAGAACTTTCAAACAGATAGGTACCGAGAAAGCCTTTTAAATTTAAAAGTGAGTTTTTAAACAGAAATTGTGGTTACGATGATAAAAGTCCCTGCCTTAAAACAGTTTCATCTCAAAGAAGTAAGCAGTTAAGCTTCTTTTTTATTTAACCGTTTCTTCCTCCTGTTTTTTCCTCCTTTGACAACGGACATTTTCGGTCTTTAGCTCCCACTAACGGCGATGTCACTGTCAACGGTTAAGAGACAGTTTTCCACCGTCTAGAAGTTAGCTTTTTACCCTTCTTTTGCACCCGAAACACTGTCCAGGAATGCAAGAGTGGACTACCAGGAAGAGCAAGAGGGTAAAAAACATAGCGATGGGAAAACACCTGCCCTTGAACGGACGGTGGAATACAAATGTCTTCATAACAACGGCCATAACTAACTCATCCGATGAGCACTTTATCGGCAACAGCTGTAGGCGGCGGAGCAGGACGAATCCGGCATGTCAGGAGACTGTTCCGCGATGGAGGGAGGATCATAACTGTACACATGGAACAACGGAGGTAGCTAACACGATCCTCAAACATGAACATGTATATGTGATGTATCTAAACCAACATTTTACAAAACATAAAAACGTAATCCTTGTCGCGACAAACACCGATTAGGCACAATGTTACAAAAAATTTACATAAATCGAAAAATTCAATATCAAATATCTCACTAACACGAAGGGATAGAAACACATTATTTGGAGCACAGTAGCTGGTTAGGATAATTATAAAATATTTATAAATCATAATAATTGTATAAAAATATATTATAAATAATACAAAATGATGTCAAATAAATTTTAAATTTATCTGAATACCGCCTTTATACTGAAAAAAAAGTTCCACTGAGTCATGACAAAAAGATAATTTGAAGTCTAAGTAATGTGTTACTGTAAAAACACATAAAAATCAAACTTATCTTATGAACTAAATCCTTACCAAACTAAAAATCACCCAGATATGAGTTACAGCAATAGAAAAAATAAGAAATAACAACAACAAAAAAAAAGAACTGTTTTCCTAAGCTTTCATTACAGGGGGACACATCAATAAACTGATACGAGAAATGACCATGGTTGACATTCTGATGAACTCAAGTATGGGAATAAAATAGTGCTGGAAGTGTGGTCACGTTCCATCATCAAATAAAGATATCCTACTCTAGTGATACATATAACTATGTCGCTATAGAAATAAAAGATGAATAATTAATTTATTACATTTGAATATATTATCAATGCTTAAATCACTTATTTTATTATAATTATTATTCGTTGTACAAGCAATTTTTCTTGTAATCCAAGAGTTTGGAAAAATTAATTAATTAATGTACATTTTAATATATAAAAAATAATTAACAATTTTTCACAACTCATGATGGTAATACTTCCTCATTATAGGACCATAGATATACGAAAACATTCATTTCCGAATTCGGCGTATTTATACGTTTGTCTTCACTCTGCATTACCTTCTACGACTTTACAAGTTAGACATTAATTTTTCTAAAATCTCTAGCTCTTCAACAGTGTACTATAAATCTACGTTTTTAGTACTGTAGTTTTCGGAATTGTTGTTAACCTGGGATAATATTTCTCCTTTAGTTACCAATCAAATTCTTCCGTAGTTTATATTTATCGCCTTTTCATAAGTAAAAACGAGAAGAAATGGTTAATTATTTAAAATAAAGAGAACTAAAGGTAGTTAATTTAAAGAAAGCAGTTTTTAAAATTCGGCATTCAAGCCCTGGCAGACTATTTCAATAACAGACCTAGCTGATATTAAAAACAATTCAATTCGTCATTGATCAAAATTTTCAGCTTTGCCCTACTGAACTTTTTTGAGCTAGGCATAAAGATCACTTTTAGATTATCAAGATAGGCAAGAATTAGGGTTTGGGTTCAGGGGACCACAAAACACTAATTTAATTTTCTTAAAATATATTTCATGTACTCGTATGTGAAATAATTATTCTTCTATAGGAAAAAAACTAGTCCTCAATACAGAGAATTATAGTTTTAGTTGAGAGGGAATATTTTTACAAAACAAGCAGATCTAATGCTTCGCTACTATTTATATAATATTTGAAGATGTATATATATTAATTGAAGACAATTTAATCTTTGATATCAATTATGGAGTGATAATACGGTAACTATAGTGGTAACCATAGTAACTATAGTAATAACTGATCGTTCATTCATAAATCGGTTCGATTTAGGTGATTTTTTGTCATTCTTTTATACAATTTGATAATCTATGATATTGTTATATGTATGATACATTAAATATGTATAGTTTCTATATAGTAACCCTCATTGTGCTTCATTATATAGATTTTTAGGAGTAAAACGAAGTCTATATTCGTTTTTAGCACCTTAAGAAACCCTTAAACACTAAAAAGTTGGAAAATAAAATTTTTTGGCCCAAACTTTTCACAAAAAATTGCTTCAACACAACTCTACCAACCTACACCAAACTTAGCAGTGGTTAAGGACTCCATAAACTGCACCGAAGGGTATAATATAATATAACCAAATTTAAGTAAACAAATTATAACTACAGATATAAAATAAAACGCATTAAATCTAATTTTTGTTAAAATTCGCAAATAAATCTAAGAGAAAAATTTATAATTTTTTATTTTTTTGAAAAGTGGTATTTGAGGGTTTCTGACGACGCTAAAAATATCATTTGCTTTTTCATAAAAGTATTTTTATTGACCCAATTTATTGACACCCTCAATATGTTATTTTGATTTTTATTGAATAAAAAATCATTTAAAAGGATCAGTAATTATTTTTTTACTCTTAATAAGGCAAATAGATTGGCATATAATAAAAAATTTAAAAAATGTACACTTCTTGAGCTTAGAGTGTAAACAGATAGTTTGATTATGTTCATTTTGTTTGTATATATTTTAAGAAAGTATTTTTTTTATTTATTTATTTTATTTTATTTTAGTATGTATGAGATCATTCATCACTATTACCTATTGCCCACAACTGTGTGGCAGATTGTAATATCAATAAATAAAAAGTATTATTATTTTAAAAAAACTTCTTGAGCAACGCGCCAAAAATACTTAATTTTGTTTATATTCTTCACGGGAAAATTTAATTTAAAAAATCCATCACAATCGGATTAACGGTATGGTAGTGCATTAAGTACCAAAAAACAAATATTAATTTCTATATATTAAATGAATCACATAATTATTATTATTGACTCAAGTTTGTTTCAACAGTGTGACGTTATTTAAAGCTTTCTTTTCTTTATAATGTTTTTTATGTTGAAATATAAAGCAACTGAAGCACACTCACCCGTAAATAGAATCTTTATCTCTCTTATGTACGTCTGGTACAGGTCCCATAACGTGGTTGGAGACATGGTTTGGTGCTGGGGGATAGTGGAGGTTGTGGTTCATGTGGCCCTGGATACCTTGCAGGGAAGGCCGATGATGCGATTCGTACATGCCGCCGGGGTTAGGTCCCTCCATGTATGGGTGCAATCCTTCCTCGTACTGCAACAAGTAATCCAACAAGTCTTATAATTATATCATAAAAATAATGATTTCTTCTATAATAAAAATGATTAATTAAGGAAGAATTTGTTTTATTAGTACTACGTCCAAGACATGCCTGTAATAAATCAATCTATAAATAATTGTATTTGCAGTTGTAAAGTTTTATAACTGCCTCTATCTACTCTTCTCTACCTGTTTTTATTCACTCATAGAGAATATATATATATATATAATAACATTTAAAATAAAAATGTACTATATTAAATCTTCCGAACAAATAAAACCAGTCAAAACTAACTTTTCCTCTATAATTATTTATACTACTTACAGCATACTTCAAATAAACTATATTAGATCAAATTAGATACGAAGATGGGGTTCAATATTAATAAATTAACTTTTTAATAAATATACTCAATAAGTACGTTTTCTCATAATAATGAGTAAAACCATGGTAGAAATAAGATCCACCTCAGTGTAAGATTGATTTATACGACCTGTCCATAATGGTTAAATTTTAATTCATACTTCATAAACAAATAAATAAAAAAACAACGTAAAGCTTATTATAATAATGTTAAAGACAAGTTTCAAGACATTTAATAAGTTCTGAAATACAATTATTTAAAATTAGGGTATATAGTAGGGAGATAGATGGCTGGTGACCAATAAAGCTATCAAAATAATAAAAGAAAACTATTTATTGTTAACCAAGGTTTCCCCCCACTTTGCAGGGCTGTCAGATCGTAACACAACGGACAAGTGAACGTTGGTTTACAATAAAAAGTTTTCTTTTACTATTTTCCTACAATCTAATTCATATGGTATACACTTCTTCCAATAAAACTATCAGAGAAATGTTTTAATTTAAAAAAAAATATTGACTAGCTAACCAGGTAAAACGCATCGTTCGTTTAAAAAAAAATTTAGTTTACCTGTCCACAAGTTTTTCTGACAGTATATTTAATGTGTGTGAGAAATGGTCCGAACAAATCGTAAAATGCTGCGAATTTTAATATTTAACAGATTTAAAGAATGGTAAATTATATATCTACTCTAGCAAACCTTATGAGGCGAAAAGAAGAAATATATCAATTCACTAAGCATTCAATTTGCTAAAAAAAAATCCGCAATAAATATCATTAGACAAATACGTTAGAATTGAAAGAAAAATTGCAAAACATTATTATCGCTCTGTGAGATCCTTAAATAAAATATTTTGAGAAAATTTGTAAAGAAACATCATTAAACTTTTATTGCAATATTATAGACATGTGTTTTTAAATAAAATAATCCAGTAAATATTTTCCGAAATTTTATTAAAACATTTCTATATTACAAACAAAATTCTATATAACCTTAATTATAATTAAAGAAAGTGTAAAATAAATAAAGAAAACTTTACTTAGAAAACTTACTGTATCCTTCAACAAATCATCCACCAGATTCAATAACAACAAACGCAGTGAATTATTGAATTCCTCGTATATCCAACAACAATGCCTACCGAATTCCAGCAATAATAATATCACTTAAACAACACTAACGAAAAATTTTAAAATAAAATAACTCATGTGCAGCACTTTGAATATTCCTGAAGGGTGTCGTCGGTGACTGGGAAAGGACCCACTGTGAACCTGCTTCTACAATGGACTGGACGATACTGTCTCACCTTAGGGCAACAGTAGGTATAAACAGCTGTTTTTACCCTTATTTTGCAACTCAGGTTATTTATTTGTTTATTTATTTTATAAAAATAAATATCAGTAACGTGTTTGGTGATTCAGAACTAACAATAAATTTACCAATATATTATCTACTTAATTAAGTTTATTTTTATGTTGATAAATAATGTAATAGCAAATAATATTATTTATAAACTATTCTTTGGCGTATTAAAATATAGTCATTCTTTCCGAACCCTATCTGACTGAAATATAAATATAAAATTAACATTATAAGTTTAAAAATGATTTCTTCAATTAAATTAAATTTATTTTACTGAGAAAATCAGGAATTCCACGCTGCATGAGTTAGGTTGGCAACCTGCTGGACAGTCTTGCCCTGGTTGCAAGAAATAACGGAGTTGGACCCAACAGACACCATAAATTCTACGGAAGTTTTGAGAAAGTACCCCAAGAGTAGGATGAAACATTCAGCCAACATGTATACATATATATATATATATATATATATATATATAGTAACACTTAATAATAAATCGAATAAATTCCATATGTATACAAATTTTATTCAAATTTAAATTTTAATGAGATATAGTTATTTTTAAATTCTAAAAATAAAAGCAAATACCATAAACGCATTATATGAAATAAATATTAATCAACATCAGAAATTATGTAATTAAAATAAAATGTATTTTCAATTTAATTGAATTTATTAGAACCCCACTGCCTAAGTCCACAATATCCGAAACCCTGATTATTTATGATGCTTTAAAGAAATGTAAACAGAAAAGCTTAATTTTACAAAAACCGATTGAGCTAATTAGACCTAATGTTAAATCATTAAACTAATCGTAAGCATCAATTCATGTCTTTCATAAAAGATTTAACATTCAACCCTCTAAATCTCATACCTCTAAAGAAATAATTAAGAAAACGCTAAACTCTGTAAATTCATAATTTTTCAACACTAAAATCTTTTTGTGGAACTATCATTGCAAAAAGCAAAATTCCTTTAATAAGAAGTTAGGTAGAGAGCATATACAGTTTTAAATTTTTATATATGTACTTAATTCAACTTTAAATACATTTTTCATACTTAAGTTACTACGTTTGTTGATTCCTTTAATGACTACTAGTTTAACTAACAGGTTTTAAGTGAGTTTTTTTCATGTATAAAACAAAAATAATAATTAGCAACATTTATTGAATTATTTTTCAGCTGATGAAACGAATGTTTCAAAGAACACCTCAACCTAAATTATACTTAATTCCAATTCACACGATACAATACAAATTCAGTTTTGGAATGGGTTATTAAAATTGTACTCACAGATAAAACGATATAAGTTATCCTTGAAATATTATACGTTGTAGATCAATAAATAAATGGATATAGACTAAGGGGTGCCATTACAAATAACTGACCAATGGTTGAGATGGAGGGGTACAATGTACCGCCACCTTGTCTAGCCCACCCTTCAAGTCACCGCACCTACCTTACCACTCATCGCCAAATATATTCCTATTCACGTTTCGAATAAAGTTTCACAAAAGATATTTTAATAATTAATATACTTTTCTAGTATAAAAATTCAATAATTAAAAACTAAACACCATATCAGATAGGATTATACAATATACAAAGTTATGGAAACGTACCGTAGGCAACAATGGGTAAATGTCACATTTCTTCCACTTCAAAGATAAACTGACAAGTAAATATTTAAAGCTATGTTCGTTCTTTTTTATCTAAAACTCAAAATTATTAATTTTATTTATTTTTTTTATTAACCACGCAGTTATGTTTAGTAATAGATAAATTATCTAAAGCATCCGATTTTGCTCATAAATAATGCTTAAATTCAGATTTATAAAAAGCATTCGAATTTTCAAGAAAAACGATATTTGTTATTCTGGAGGAAAAACAAATTATAGTTATACTAATGTTTTTTTTCGTAACTTCGTAGTCCTTCGGAACTAAGATGGAATATCACACTTTTTAATATTTAATTAGGTATTCGTTTTTTATAATTTACGTTTTAAGAATTAAAATAAATCTCTAAAATAAGATAAGCATACCGTATCAATATTTAGTTTACTTTAATACACTTAATATAGACATACAAATCTCAGAACAAATAAGTAGAATATATCAAAGTTATTTTAAGTTTTTTTTTTTTTTTTTCTACACAGATACTTATGTAACCAATCAGAAGAAGCGTTTAGTTTGTCATGTATTATTATTATTTTTTTATGTATGTACAAAGAAATTTATATATATAAACATAAAAATGAGCTCCATTTTGTTTTACGACTTCCGGTCAACCTCAGATGCTTATCATATGTAAATGGAACTTGCGGATTAATCTGGTTTAATTTATGATCTCGTTAATTCGACATTTATATTTTGTGGTAAAGCTTTAATTAAATGTTATTCTTTAATTATATACCCAAACCGCCGCATAAAACACTCCAAGAATGCAGTCACATAATATAAAGCGCATTTCACCCTCATAAAATTATGACCCTCTGGTTTATTTATTATACATGCCACTTTAATAGCACAAATATTATTCAGATGAACATTTTTCCCTTTAATCCTCGATGATAAAATTTTGCTTTACAGAATAATTAATTAAACCCCGTAGAGACAGTAATACAAAGTAAGAATTTAAAGTATTAAAAGATTTATGAAATTAATTATCATAGAATTATGAACTAAACTAGAGTTTATGAAATGATAATTTAGAAAAAAATATGAACGTGGAAAACGGAAGTGATTTCTTTGAAGACCCATTTCTAAAAAATATAATATCCATAAAAATACAGTTATTTTCTATAATTTATGTATTTTTAGTTAGTGATTTCATACAAATTATAGTTATATCACATATTCAACTCCGCTGCAGCTCTATTACTAACCCTAAACAAATTAATATTTATAAATGCATAATTTCAAATTATGGTATATTCGGATTCAAAATTTGTTACTAATTAATTTTCTTAAACAAAAGCAACCTAAAAATTTCAAGGACAACTTTAGTAATGCAAAAGTTAAATTTCGAACCTACGATGATGTATGATGATATTTTGTCGTCAGCAATAAATTTTACCATTCGCAAGTATGGCTACTAGTAATAAATAATTTATTTTAAATTAAAAATACGAGTTAACAAAACGGTTTTTTTCCTGAATTTGCTTAGCTCAGAATATGACGTGAACTTCATGAATGATAAATATTTCAATAAGAGAGACCGAAGGTAATAATATTTTTATTCAAATTCGTAATATGTGTGTGTGTGTTTAATTATTCGGAATATAAAATATGATATTTGAAATTTCGTAGCGGTAAAAGCTTGCGCTAGAAACGTTCATCAAAGTGAGGCCCAGATCTTAAATTTGAGTAGAAATCACCAATTAAATGATTATTAGGAACACCATGCTTAAATTGTTATTCATCTGATTTTTAGGAAATGCATATCTGGAAAACAAATTTGATTTGAGATCAACCATGGATTTATTTTCAATTAAGGACTTATAGACTTATAGTTAGAAGGATTATATATTGAAAAATATTTTTGGGAGACAAGCCCCATAATGATGTCGAATTACATTTTATCAAAGGCATAAGTAAAAAATTCCTGTAAATTTTATATTCTTAAAAAAAAAAATACCCGAAACTTCACTTTCAGATAAGATGACATAACTGCCAATTAATTAACACTAACGAAGTGGCATCATTAACGATAAAGATAATATATATTATTTTCTTTTAGTCCTTTCATTAAAAAAGGTTCACCGGTGTCTTATCTGACAAGTGATGTAAACATTAGAAACAAAACGGACATAACGAAATGTTCCTTATTCATGCGGAAACTCAAATTTGAATTATAGCCAAAAAAAAAAAAAAGTTAAAATATAATGAAATGTCATTATATTTTTTATTTATTGGTTCTACACAAAAACTTGAATCCAGCTGTCAGTTAAGTATTCTGAAGTCATTTGTTGTTTCAAATTAGATGAAAAAACTATATATTTTTTCTAGTTATTATTCAATGTTTAATTTATCGCGCATAGTAATGATAATTATTCATGAACCATGAAGTGCTAAATCATTAATATTCCACAGAATAAAATGGAAAGTACGCGGAGCACGAATAGTTTTTCTTATATTAGCTGAATTGAGCGTTGGAAGGAACATAAAGCTGAATTCATTTAGATAATACTAACTCATTTAAATAAATTAGTGCTTATTTAAATATCAAAGATTCAAAAAAAGTATTGAGTATGATAAAAAGTTAAAAATTAATAATAAACTTCAAAATTAAATGATTAAAATAAACCACTGAAAAAATCATAGATTAGGTTTTGCCACTACAAAAATAAAAACCAAGTGTTGTAAAAAAGTATTTTTTGGATGAAAGTGATGGAGTGCTGCAAGAGGTAAAAAGTTTTTATATAATAAATAAAATATAGCCTTACATATAATCAATTTTTGATAGGTCGCGGTTCTCTATTCTAAAATCCAAATTTCTGTTTCCAAATTTAATTTTCTATAAGAGGTAGTCATAAAATATTACCTGGAATACTATTACTCCATTACACCGAAATACTCGAGATTTAGGTGATCTAGAGATGGTTTGAAAATCAACTATACTCAAGATATAGACCGCATGCCACTGTCATGACTAAGCGAAAATAAAAGGAAATTTCCAAAAAAAATTAATAGCCGTAAACTTTTTAAATTTGGGCACCACCAATATTTGAATTATGGTATAATACATTCATTTTGATTTTTTAAAAATTATTTTACACAATCAAACCTATAACTAAAGATTTCATATTCTATATACGTACAAACCAATTTATTAATGAAATGACAACCTTGAAAAACCTATTATTATAAATGATTATTACCAATGCTAGTCATTAATAATAATATAGGGGTTATCAATTGACGAGTTTTGATTATTATAAAAATTAATAAAAAGAAAACAATTGTAGATGTATACGGTTACAAAAATTTAGAATATTTCTTACAACATAAATGTAAATTTCCCAAAGTACTTTAATCTTATAAATGTATTCTATCGAGCTAAATAAAAATATTATATACATTTTTAAAGGTAGTATTATCTAGTCGATAAAGAAGTATATATGTAATGATACTGGAATGAATCAAATCGTAAAAGATTTAATTCATATTATTTATTGTTTATGAATTCTAAACAGTAAATGACATTCCGTCCAACGTATGATATTAAACTATGGATGAAGATGTTATTGTGGGTGTACTGGGATAATGTTTATTAAACCACGACGATCACAGGATATGATACCGATTTTATTATTGGTGTCAAATGCTCTAAGCTTCCCATTCACTACAAAAAATTAGTTTACACTACGATAATCAGACCAATTTGGACATATGGAATTGAGCTCTGGGGCTCCACCAAACCATCAAATTCTTCCCGCATCCAATCGTTACAATCCAAAATCCTACGTATAATCCTTGATGCTCCTTATTACGTCACAAATAAACTCATTCACAAAGACCTTAACATCCCATTCGTTGCAGATTTGACCCAAAACAGATATGAGTCTTTTCATTCCAAATTCCTTAATCATCATAACCCATTAATTCTTAATCTTTCATTCTTAACAATCCCTGATAATCCTCCGAGGCGTCTGAAAAGAAGATGGCCACGGGACCTTCTAATTTAAATTAATGTTTGAAGTACCACCAATGGGTGGTTCCTTCCCAAGATTTTCAAGTGTATATGAAACATACAACATATTTACCTATTGTATTATTTTGTACAGTTGTAAATTGCATTAAATAAATAATTAAAAAAAAAAAATTATTGTTGTTATTACTGTGTATTTTATTTTGAGGGATTTCTGACCGAAAAAATACTTCTGAGCTACAGAGAAATGTTTTAATCACTAATTTCGAAATAACAGAATTTAACAATGGTGTCATCAAAGACACAGAATTACTTAAGCTATGCAAAGTCCAGATTTAGCAAAGTGTAAAAAAAAAAAGGTTTATTTCAATTTCTCAAATATTTTATTTGCTATTTCTTTTTTCATTAATTTAGTTTCATCATAAGTAAACACTACTATTTTTGTATTGAATCAAAAATAATTGCAGTATGGTCCAATGATATAATAATTTTAAATTTAAATAAATAAACATGGATGGTTCCAGTTGATGTTAAAGACCAATAAGAGCAATAATATTTTTAATTAAAACGTTACTTATTCAATCGTATTAATTTCAATTTACTAATATTTTTTTAAGCACACTGAATCAATTGAAACTTGAATTAACTAATCAATATATAATTAAATAAAACTGTTTATAGGTTAAATCCCCATAAGCACATAATTAACTATGTCGTTACATATAGATGTCACAGTCGCTGTTCGCATTAGCATGAATACAAAAATTAAACGCAGCTAAATTATTAGCGTAATTTAATTATGAAAACACTTCTTCGTTGTCATTTTATTATCCGGTGGCAGTAATATGTTTTTTTTTTGTGTAATTTCCCAGGCAATTTGAGAACCGTTCCGGATGCAGAGCCTGGGAAATCTCTTTGTCTTGTCTGTTTGGTCATCAGCTTACAATGAGAGAAGGAAGTACTTCTTGATTTGTTTATATTTTTACTTGTGCTATTATTGGGAGAGAGGGGGGGGTCTGGTTATTGAATTAATCATGTAACGTATACCTGAATTAAGAATAATATAAAAATCGTATTAAGCAAATAATAACTTATAATGATAATAATAACTCATCTTAATTCCACATATATTTTCCAGAATCCTTCCCCGTATAAATATAAAAGAATTTTTTTTTAAAATATTAGTAGAAAAGATCCACCACATAAATGACTGAAACGACGGAAAAACGAATAAAAATTCCGTTAATTATTTAACGACATTTGCGGATCAATTTTTTTATTTAATTTATGACTTTGTTTGTTCGATATTTATGTTATATGATAAAAGTGTGATTAAGAATTATTTATATATGTATAAACCGTTGCTTATTATCTTCCAGGAATGGAGTGATATAATAAAATCCATATCATCCTCATAAAAGTAAAAAGTAACTGCTTATGAATAAAACAAATATTATTCAAATGAGTATTTGAACAATTCACTAACGATGATAATTTGTTATTTTAGAGGATAATTTAATTTAATGCATGGTAATTTAATTTAATTTATCCACCCTTATGATAATTAAATTATCAAAAAATTATAATTGAAAGTATATGGATGGATATTTTGTGAATTATAGGAATGAGACTAATTTAAAAAAAAGGCATAAAAATAGAAGAACGTTTTCCCATAAAAAAATTCATTTTCAAAAACATACCATTAATAAAGAGGGAAATTGTTTTTAACAATTAATCTATTAGCAATGCTTAATTATTTATTATATAAAATCTTTATCCATACTACAGTACATGCGCACACACTATATTTGTGTTGTGAATGCAATACACTTTCAATTCACTGAAAAATGCTCAAAATTTTTAAGCAAAAAATGGATTTACATTTTTTATTTTAATTTATTTCTGTCAAGAGGGACAATTAAACTAGTCACCGTCATTAAAAATTGAAATAAACAACGAATTTGCAGAATTTTCATAATTTCAAAGTAATTTCTTTAATAAAATAAAATGTTAAGAACTTAAACTTTAATTTAATTAAAATATTTTAATTTTCGACCAATGAGGAGAGACGAGGACCGTCTTGGGATGATCTGAGACTTCGGTGCCAGTGGAGCAAATTTTTTCGGCCAAAATTCTGCAGAATGCTTAATTTTGAGTTAAAAATTCCGGAAAAAAAAATCGTGCGTGCTCTTTCAACCACAATATTTTGAGGCAGTTCGGCGATTTCATTGGCCTATAAAAAGAGTCAAATTGACCCATTAATACTCAAGATTTCGCACTATCTCAGTCATATAACCAATCACCTATTTGTTAATCAACTATGAATATGAAGTAAAAGTTATCCAAGAGGATGTAAACATTGGGGTTCTAAATTAAAAGTAACAACTAAAACGAATCATTAATACCCATTTTAATATTGCCGGCATTGCCTTACTCTGCGGCATATGGGGGAAGTAGGATTTGTTTTTACTTGATTTTTTAATTCTACATAATTACGTAAAACCTCAGATTTTGAGAGAGGTTAAAATTATTTTTTATTCTTGATCGATTGCAAAGAATAAAAAAATAAATCAGAATTGCAGTTTTAACAAATAGAATATCACAATAAAATATAAAATGATAACGATCCCGCATTCAACAGCAAATAATACATCAATAGATTTAAATTATAAAAATTAAAAAAAAAAAAAGTGGTCTTTATAGGATCGGTGCCATTCCCCTCCCGCAAATCTGAAAATTTGGAAGCTCAAAAATTTTTTAGTCGATGTTTTGGCCGACAAAATGTTTTAGACGTTTTATATTTTGCCTTTCCCTCTATAAGTTAATGCAACAGAGCCTCTGGAAACATGCGAGAGTAAATTATAGGTAATTTTATAAGGAAGACATTCCTCAGATAGGTATGCAAATTAGCTGGTCAAAAGCATAATAAAAGCATATATAAAAAAAAATA
>NW_027107551.1:90309-91076 GCF_000696795.3 Halyomorpha halys | reverse complement strand
ATTTTTAAGAATGTTTTCTTACCAAATCTTTCAGGGTAAAAATAATCAAGTGAAAGGACTATTGTAATGATGTAACATTACAATCATAATTAATTCTATAAATACAAAACATGTAACTACATATTGCTTTAGTCGAGAATCAAGAGAAAGTTGGTTGCTAAATGAACATTTTCCAATCGATTCCACGAATTAAAACCATAATAGGAATTAACTGAATTTAAACTAGTGTTTAAAATAAATGAATATTTAAATAAATTTCATTGTATAGTTCGAGTATTAGTACGTGAGGTATATGTTCAAAAGACTAGTACACGAATCAAATTTAAAAAATACATATTTTTCCTAATTTATTGACTCAGAACTAATTATACATGTCGGTGTAGAAAATGTGAAAAGCGAAAACACATTAATATCATTTCAGATAACTCATTCTCTTCAAATTTATATCTCTGTATAATCCTTAGAGGATTCTTCAATAATCCAGAATTTATTTTTACGATACTTAATAACTGGCCCAATTCTTTATCAGTATTAATCTCAGCTTCCTTATAAATATTTTTTTTTAATTAACTCGCCTGAATTAAATTATCTAATATTATATCATATATCAATTTCATGATTCAAGCTAAGGAGTTGGTAACTGGCGAGTTACTCAGAGCTCTATGTTTATTAAAACCGATTCCAAGGTGCATAGAAGGTGCAACTTGATTTCAAATGGAAACTCACTAATGCTTGAAGAAGTTTATCGGGGGGTGCGGTCAGCAAAG
>NW_027107551.1:86603-86914 GCF_000696795.3 Halyomorpha halys | reverse complement strand
GTTTTGTTTATTTATGTTGTTCTTTGCTGACCGCACCCCCCGATAAACTTCTTCAAGCATTAATCTACGGTCAACTATCTACATCTCATTATGAAACTCACTAATGTTAAGTGTTTCCAAGGCTAGATGTGAAAGATACGGAATATTTTGCATTATACGTATCCTTGTTGATTTTCAAATGAATCTTAAAAGAGAATGGAGGCTTTTCACCTTTCTAAACAATGGAGAAGATATAATCTTTAGACCACCTGCTACTTCTACTTAATGAAAATGTCTTATTACTAACGTACCGTTACATTAGAAACATAATC
>NW_027107551.1:83335-86413 GCF_000696795.3 Halyomorpha halys | reverse complement strand
ACCATATTAGATATGAAGGAAAAAATTTTAATACATAAACTCTATGTCTAATTATTTTTTTAGTAGAAGTTATATGTCTCTTACAGAAAAGTATTTCTTTTTGAAATTATCCCTAAGCAAAATCAATTGAAAAATTAAAATATTTAAAAATATATTTTTTCGATCAAATATTTAAATGTAGAGCAGAATGAGAATAATGTTATCCAAAATTTTAATACTAAAAAATTAATTTTTTATCATATTTATTTATTTTACCAATTTTAATTTCTGAACAGTTGAGAGAGAAGGACACCCACAAGAAGGATCTTTAAATAAATATAAATTTTGTTGAAATAAATAAATTTACACTAACCACAAAAATTATGTCTACCTTTTCGCTGAATCTGAGAAATATTCAATATCAATAATATAGTATATATAACATTGAACTGACTATAAGATATGTTGGATTGAACTATAAATCATAAATTTAATTTACCGTCCAACCATTATATCTACTCGTTCCTCCATTTTCAATTTTTTTTGTTAGTCCAAGTCCTATACGACTCACAAAATTTTTTTAACACTCTTGATAAAAATTGATTTTAATAATACTTATTTAAATACGGAATCCACACATCTTCCAGAACATTCATTATATAAGCAATAAATATTTTTAAAATTTTCTGTTTTATTTAATTTTTAGGAATTATCTGCTATGAATGGAGAACAGATCTATAATAAAAAAAAATTAAAATTGCAATTTTATATAATATTAAGTTTAAATAAGGAAATTGAATAGTGGAGATATAATAGCTTAGTTTTTGGTGGAGAAGTACCACCAAGATGTTGTGCCTCCTACGGTGGACCACCCAGAGAGTAACATTTGCCAAATGGTTGGTTACACGCCGGGATGTAACATGAAAATGTAAATTTTTCTGTTAGCTAAAATAATTATGGAAGCATTCGTAGCTCTTAGATTTGTGAGAACATATTTTCAACAGAGACTTTGATTTTAAATCTAAACTCATATTTCAACATTATATTTGGTATATGTGGTATATGATATATGGGGAATCCGCGGAATGAAATTATTATTATAATAATTTCATTCCGCGGATTCCCCATAAAGATCATGAAGTTATAAATATTGGACCAAGAACTTATATTATGAACTGGATGCGGTCCTGTTGATTCTTGAGTTGCAATAAATACTTTTTCACAGATTGACAAATCATGGACGGTGTGAATGGTACAATAGGAAAAAAATGTCAAAGGATATTATAGAGAATTTTTTTTTAATATATTTTTTAATAATTTTTAAGGAAGGGAGTTGATAAATCATATTATTTAGAATTTAATATGATCGACAGATCCCACACTCTAAAAATTAAAAAAAATCTCACCATCTGCTTGTAGAAACAGAGATAGAACACACCGAAATCCAACCAAATCAACATTTTGAAGATTAACATCAGGTAGAAACATTTTGCCTAGAGTTGGATAACGAATAAACATAATTATGTGCATATATTAAGGGAAAAAGATAAAATTTGTAAAGAAATGATACTAGATGTTTCAGATACCGCATAACATTTCACAAATTAGAAAGAATATAACAGTAGACAGACGAAGTGTAAAAATATTAAAAAATAATAAGTTATATTCAAAATTTCTTAAAAGAAAATTATAAAAAAAAATATATATATTAAACCTAACAAACCATTCTTAAAACAATTAAAGGAAGTATAATCACTGATGAAAAATGAAAAATTATTATAAATTAAGTCCCCATAGTTGACTTCTGACTATACATAAAACTTTGATAAGTTTACATACTTTAAAAATAAAGTATATTGAAGGGATTAAACATTTTCAATAGTGATGAAATGAAGATGTTCTAACCCAAACCTTTGATAGATTTATTGATACAAAAATATTTTATCTTAAAATGGACGTGTTCCAAATATATTACCGTAGATTAGGGTTTCTTCATCTATAGACTGCCCCAAAGCAAGTAGTTGTGTCACATAGTAACCACAATATACGGTACAACATTTAGAATGAGTCAATTAAAAAATAAAATAATCGTTTCTGTCAGATATCCCATTATTCAAACAAAGCAGCAATATATTAGATAAAAAATCATTTAACAGTCTTATTTCGGGCTGTAATTCGGAATTACTAATAAAAATCCATTCTAAGTTATGGTATAAAGTAATGTGTTTTATTATAAAATAATGTTTACAAAATTCAAAAACATAATATTCACCTGTCAATAAAAAAAATCGTAAACCGGAATTATAATAGTACTTATAATATTTGGATTTTAAATAACTTTAAATAGTTATGTTTGAATACAAGATACCTAAGGCTAGTTGTTTTGAAAAATGTACTGAGATTTTTTTTTTTTAAATAGGTATATATAAATTTCAGTTAATCCCTTCACCCTAAACTGGTTGTTAAATGAAAATAAATAATGTGTTAAAAAAGCATTCGAGTATCTAAAGAAATATTTATCTAAAATTATATGAAATCTATCTAATAAATCACATCGCATTTTAATATACGTATCATGTGTATAATAAATTTATAAATTGAATTTATTAATTTAGTTTAATTTAATATTTGAATTTTTTACCTTTTATTTTTTACCGTTTATTTATTACGGATTATCTGTACATCTGCTTTCCGACTTGGACGGATAGGCGGGACTCAATTGTACTGAGCTTTTTTGATCAGCATTGTATAAAAAAAATACAAAATTGTAAATCAGTAAAAACTTATGAAATAATACACCGATATGAAACTTCACCACGGACTCATTCTCTGTCAGAAATGATCGATAAACAGTTCGATAGAGACTATACATGAGTAACGAGCAAAACGAACAGACTATTGAAAAACTGCCAGCCCACAATGTGAAAAGTGTGAACTGAGGGTGGAAAATTACTAAGTTCGGTCAAATAACAGTCTTTTACCCCAACAACCCCCGATTAGGGGCTGAAAAAAGGAAGATGTACGGCCCTTGCCCGCCTTAACTAGCATCTAGTATCAACTAGTCAAAAGAAACACTCACACTAATATATATATATATAT
>NW_027107551.1:81810-83085 GCF_000696795.3 Halyomorpha halys | reverse complement strand
TATTTATTTTATTTTATTTTAGTATGTATGAGATCATTCATCATTATTACCTATTGCCCACAACTGTGTGGCAGATTGTAATATCTATCAATAAATAAAAAGTATTATTTTTTTTAGTATTAAAAAAAAAAGAATTAAATAATTAAAATTTTACACAAACTGCATTTCAATTTGTGATGACTATATTTTTATAGTAAAATTATTTAAACTTGAATATTGAAATTTTCAGGAATAGATATTAAAATACTTAATAATTAAAATAATTTTATACTGAATTCAATGTTTACATTAGTTTTGATTTTGTCTTTTTAACTGAAGGTTCGGTAGAGTATCGTTGCATCTTTAGATTTTACTTTTTACTTAAACTTTGAATAATAATGAAACATGCTTATTTGATACCATATTAGTTCATTTCTGTTTTTATAAACAATTCAAGTTTATATTGAATAGTAAGTATTGTCGAATACGACGATTTTAAGTTTAAATAATATTTTGTATATTTTCATTTTTTCAAAATAAGTGAAAATGAATCGGCTTTCTAGGACTACTGTTCTTCCAGCTTTCTAATGTATTGTTAGTCCTAGATGCAATTCAAACGGACAGTAAATTTTACCGATGTCACAGTATTTAACGGTCCGTGTATAATAACCCTGCATAAGAAGTGGATGATATTGTAAGATGGTCACTTCCAGGGAAACTCGACGTCAGCCAAGAAGCAGACCTTTGTCGTCAAGATAGAAAAGATTTACAATTGAACAAGAACAAGATTTACAACCCTATTAACGCTAAGGTTGACCCCCACCTAAAACCGTTATAAACCAACCCTACCGCCCTCAACTCCCGTCCCAACACTCTTCTGTTTTTAAAAAAAAAATATTTTAAATTTAAACTGTTATAAATATGATAGCTCGGATTTAAAAAAATATATAATAATAATATTTTAGTAGTTAAAAAGATTTCGAAAAAAAAATTATTCCATATATCTGGTAAATTTACATTATATGATTAACGGAATACCATATATTACAAATAGTTAATAGGGTATAAATAATTTTTAAAAAATGGATTAATTCCTATTATATATCTCTGAACAGTAGAAATTAATATCATGTGGACTTTGACACGTTTCTCAACTACATTAAAATATTATTTTTAATTGAGGTGTAGATAGTTGACCGTAGATTAATGCTTGAAGAAGTTTGTCGGGGGGTGCGGTCAGCAAAGAACAACATAAATAAACAAAACCATATTAATAAATAAATATGGTTTTGTTTA
>NW_027107551.1:79864-81760 GCF_000696795.3 Halyomorpha halys | reverse complement strand
AATAAATAAATATGGTTTTGTTTATTTATGTTGTTCTTTGCTGACCGCACCCCCCGACAAACTTCTTATTTTTAATTGAATGCGATTCCTGAAATTTTATATTATATTATATCTATTATAAATTAAGCAAGCGATATATTTGAAAACTTATACTGACTTAATAAAATGCAACTAAATATATTTTGTATTACTGTCGGAAAAATTATATCATAGACAATATATATAGTATTAAATAAATATGTTATCAACAAAATTAACGAAACTTAATCCTTTAAAAAAGAAACCTTAAAAAAATACTAATGACGTTTTGTGGGTTTGTCTCAATCTGTTAGCGTTAATAATAATTTTATTAGCAATTATCAACAAATTATTGAATGGCAAATTTATTAATTTATTTGAATAAAGAGCTATAACAATTTTGTTTTTATTGAATAATATTAATTGAAATACATTTGAAACAAATATTTTATGTTATTTGTATGTTGGGTGATTAATAGCATTATAAAATTAAATTTCAATTATCTGGCTATAATACAGTTGACTTAATAATCTAAATAAATTTCACTTTAATCCATTAGGATATAAATAGGTCCGGTTGAGTTTCATAATTACCGCTGCTGATTAAGGTTTTATGAACAATTATTTTCAAAATTTGTACAATTTATTTTTATAGAAAAAAAAGGCAAATTAATTAAATATATTATAATAGTTAACATGTAACATTATAAATTTAGACGGTCATACATTTCGGGTTTACGGTGTTCTCTTCAAATCAATTGTTTCACTTCACGGCCTATCTTCCAGTACCGAGTAATTAATAGCGGAATAATTTCTCTCTAGCGGTTTAAGAGTTTTCTTCATTTCCCCCTAACCGAGGAAAATTACCGAATAAATGGTAAACTTATAAAATGGTAGGATTTCCACAGCTATTTTTCACTCTAGTTCACATAAATTTCACAGTAAAATTTAGATTATTCAGTTCAGAAAGCCCAATGGGTAAAGTTTGTTGCGAAAAATAATCGCTTCAAAATTTTTAGTATCGGATATAATGAAATTCACTCGCTTAGCTCAACAAGTAAAAACATACTACAACAAGATGCATATAATCTCAAATAAAGTTTGAAAACCGGAAAATCAAAAATACTAAATCTTAAAATCAAGTATTCTAATAAAAAAATTATAAGAGCTCCTAATCTACGAAATTATGATTTTAAAATATGTAATAAAATTACTCTACAATTCAAAAGCGCCGAAAATGTTTTTAAGAATTTAATAGTTTTATATATTTCTTTTTTTTAACCAAATATAATTTAAAATTCTCATACATAGTTTTTATATAGTATAAAATACTCTTCACAATATTAGAAATAGAGTCGACATTTTTACCCGTTGATTTGAATAATTCTTAATCATTTTTAATAATGTAATATACCATTGATATTGAGTTTATATTAAAATCGGTAATATTATTCTGTTTTATCACAGATCCGACATACAGCAATATTAAATTATTGTCTAAACGCCATTCTAAATGGACATATAATAAAGGAATATAACCATCGATACAAGAGAAATCTTATAACTCAATAACTTCTGAAATGTTAAATCAGAAAAAGAAAACTCAATTTTTTAAAGTTTATATACGTTTAATTAACACAATGGGTAAGTTATCAATTTAAATTTGTTTAACTATTAATACAAATGTTCAAGATATAACTTTTAAAGAGGTGCCACAATCATAATAAAGTTAAGAGGGAAAATCCCGGTGCAACACTGAATCAAGAATATATATATTTTTTATAAAATATATACTAGGCGTACTTATACTATATATATAAAATATATATATAGACATTAGTCGACATTCCGCCCCGTAGAGGAATATAAAAATTTAAT
>NW_027107551.1:59847-78174 GCF_000696795.3 Halyomorpha halys | reverse complement strand
ATATAAATTTTATCCCAAAAAGATGGATCTAAGTTTGATTTAGAACGGCTAATTTATACAAACATCCAATTAGTAAATTTCAACCTGAACCAATTTGAAAGTAGATAGTTTTTTTCTTTTGTAATATAAATTACAATTAATCAAACAAATATAATTTTTGAAGTAAAAAAATTTTGTTTAGTTCAACCCGAATATTTTAAAATTGTTAAAAACTATATAATATTTCATGATTGATGCTTTAATTACTGACTATAAAACATATATCATTAAAACCAATAGTTAACTTGATGACTTTATTTATAATAAGGAAGCTAGTTTATGATATATAATTATAATTGATAGCCAAAAAAAAATTTATGTTCATAAGAAACCATTATTTAACTATTTTTTTTTTCTATTTTGCTCTTATGAATAAAGATATAAAACTAATCTACTATGCTTGTTTTCATTATTAATTGTTAATATCTATATGTAATTATTAATGTTTTATCTATCATTGTTTTATTAAACAATAACTAAATTATTTATAAAAGCTAAAATTATTTCAATTTATAGAAGTAGATAAATTATTGTTAAGGTACTTTTTCTTTAAAAGGTAAGTTCCCAATTCAAAAATGGTCAGGTTTTTTAAAATTAAAAACAATTGTCTTCGATAGGTTATTAAATTCGGTTTTTTAGTTGAGATATTGTATGTAATTATTATAACATTAACTGAATTACAGCTGCTTATTACATGACTATAAAACGGTGGAACCTGTTGTGTGTAAAATGCATTGTAATTGACCGCAAAATTTGCACTTTAAATAATATATACTTATCAATAAACCAATTAAACCGAAGTTATTGCCAATCTTTTGGTAAATTATTTATTTTTTTATCAAGCCAGTAGTTGCTGGGGCCGGCAGAAATAGCGGCTACCGGTAACTATCCAAACTGCTTTCAATCTTTTTTTAAATTCCGGCAAACTAGAAAGTCCAAATCAACATTGGAGACCTGAGGCTAGAATAACAGTTGATTTGTTACAATGTAATAAGAATAACAATAAAATTATCCATAAAAATTATCAGTTATATCAACGTTATTTATAGTTCTTTTGAAAATAGGAAACCACGGCTACAGATTGTTTATCTTTTGGAACAAAATTCATTTAATTCAACAGCAAATATTGGATTCATACAGATAATTGTTTTATAGAGAGTCTAAGACGCAAAGTTCTTTAGAAATGAGAGGGCATCAAATTATTTTGAAAATTACCAGTAATTTCTTTCATGATTTGTCGTATTTATACTGTTCGAAATGACAGTATGACATTTTCAGGTGAAACGAAATCGAATTAAACAATACGTTATTATAAGTTCATTAAAAGTTAGAAATTACCATTTATAGCAGTTCAAAAAAAAAACGACAGTAAAACTCCAAACACCGGTAGTTTAAATTAGATGCGATGTGTGTGTGTGTGGGGGGGGGGGGGTGTTATGTAAAGTGGGTACAGTTCCTTACAGAAAGATCTATTGGAGACCGGCAACTTTATTACCTGTTTGGTTATTCACTGACAGTCCTGTTTACTTGCAGAATTAAATCTGTCCGAATGTATTGAGCACAGTTTACTTGTCAAATCGCTTTTAGATCCATAGTATTGTTCAATTTAAGACGAGATAGTCAAAGGAGGCACCCTATAAATTATCTCAAGAATAATATAGCAAAATTGGAACATTTTTATTTTGTAACTCTCATTTCAAGTGACAGCTGTTTACAAGTATCACAATCACGAATGGACATTTCAATATCCATGTATAACTTTAAAAAGTAGAGTTTGACAATGAGATTATTTGTAATTCGTTCAATGAAACAAAGCAATGGCAACCATGGAGCGCACTTAGATAAAAATGAACTTGGAAATATCTCATCCCATGTACAGAAATATTGCAATACAATTGAAAGTTGGTGTGTGCTGAAAGCATTGGTACACACGGCCATGTGTTCTATCATTAAGCTCATACACATGATTGGCCAATTATCTTGAGGAATTAACCTCTTAAAAGGGAATCCGTCTAAATAAACTTCAAAATAGTTTGTCAGGATTGTTTTTGTAAATGCTTTACCATTTTGTTTAAGAAGTCCATGTATTCACCGTGTTCAACAATGTTTAATAAAGGACTCATATCAGTTTGCGAAAAATTTAAGGCGAAAAAAAGAATTACAATTTGAGACATACTTTTCAATATATATTCGTAAAGATTTCTCAATGATTAACCTCCTTCGACTAAATCGTGAGTGGTTAATGTGTAATGCGGTTGTTTGTAAACATATCATTACTCGAATTGATAAGGTTTCTGAACTTAAGTGGCAAGAGTACGGTCAAATTTTCCGAAACCAAATGAAAGTATATTACTGCAAAATTGAAAATATTTGACACCGATCATTTTTCAAATTCTTCAACTCACCCTTGGCTGCGCCATCCTCTTCTTCGGCGTACGTTTCTGTTATGATTACAATGTTCGAGTGGCAGTCTCTAACTGTACGAGCTTCCTGTCTCGTGAGAACTAACTTGCGATAGGAACGCTTCTCTCACTTGACCGTATCCGTGAAGATGAGAGCACAAAGGTAGGCCATGGTGTTGAGTCCAATAGGGGGCGGGGGAGCGGCCGGCAGGCTAAAGCTGCGCCACGGTAGAGCGATGGCTTACAACTGCATGTCAATCAGATAGGGGATGGGCCTGTGGGGGGTCACGTGACTCATATGCGCGCGCAGCTTGGGCGGGTACAAGAACCATTTTCTCGGCCCCCACCCCTTCCCCACTACTGGTCGGTCTCCCCCCTCCACCGCTTCTTCCCTGCAATAAACTACAGCCCTATCCCCACTACTCCTACCGTCAGTTTTATTTCTCACCGGCTCTAGGCGAGGGATGGTAAATAAGGCGAAAAAAGGTAGCAGCCAAAACAACTATCAAACCGCCCACTTTTTTGACCTCATCCCTAATAACAATCTAATCAACCTCCGTTTCAAATTTGTATGACGAACATTATTACCGCCTATATTAAAGGTCATGAACAAAGAATGCTAAATATAAAAAATAAGTTCCTGAGACAAAGTTCGGTAAAATGTTTTCTAGCTTTATTACTCTGAAATCTACAATTTGATTTTCTTTGCCTTGGCAATATATTCATCAATTTTGAGTTTATGTTTTTACGTTTTTATATGTATACATGTCCACATACTTTTTTTTACATACCAATACAGAAAGCTGTTACTTCAAAATATTTATATAGCATCCCTGATTAGTAATGAAATAATTTTTTACTAAATCGAAATTTGCTTTATTTAAAAAAAATTAAATATGAAGAGTGCATATACTATATAAAACAATTGAATGGTAATAATAAGAAATAAATATATCGATTAATTTATTATTTTTTTTATCTAACACAAACAAGTAGAGTTTCTCTAAAACACCTCTTGCACTTGTTGAAGACCAAATATTCCGCTAGCTGTAATGAATTCGCCCGATCTCTAAACATGTCATGGGCTTTTGTTCCCGTTGAGATCTCAGTCGTCATAAGTGTTTGCTCAGCTTGTATTCAGACAGTCTGTTTATAGTTGAATAAACTTAGGTTTGGCAAGTATAGTGAAGTGTGAATGTGTTCTTACATCCTTTAGTAGATTTAAATACTTCCTAATTTTACATATTATTATTGTATTTATTTTATACAAAAAATTTCTACTTTAAAATTCTTTAACATAATATTTATATGTATGATACATAAAAATAAAGATTGATGAGTTTGAAACTAACAAAAAAAAATACTAGGATCGAACTAATATGACTTCAATAATTATTATATAATTATAAGTTTTTATTACCAACTACCATCAGATTAAAACAAAACTTTATGACATTTGGTTTAAAACCCACTTCGATTACAAACATTGGGATAAAAGGAAAAAATAGTACAATAAATAACAAACATTTTTTTCCGTAGTCACTTAACTTAAAGAATAATATTTATTTTAACTTAATGTAGGTATAAATACTCATGTATATATGTATATATAATACATATAATTTACCAAGTAAGGTTTTAGGGCTTAGTAACAAACGGATTGCTAAAATGTTAATTTACACTGAACCGACGGTAAGCGGTAGACCGAAACGTTGAGGATTGCATTTGAACTGATTTAGAAGATTAGTGTTTTGAGAGACCCTCCGACAACGATTGGTGGTATCTGCTTCGGGTTTGCTAAGCTTTTATTACTATTATATTATTTTTCCCAGTTCATAATTAATTTTAGAAAGTGGTGTAAAGCTAGTTCTCCCTACTTAGATACCATAAGTGTTGCCCACTTAAACTTTGAAAAATAAAATACATAGATATGACAGAATAAACTAGCATTTTTCCCCTTTCATTTATACTCTCAGAAAGCTCAGTTAAATATTTAAAACTTTCCACTCTTAGAAAAATCCCAAATTTGGCGCAAAGTAACTCACTGTTACGACATCTGTTGCTGAAATGTCTTCAACAATTTTTTTTATAGTCAGACCCAACGTTATAATTATAAAATCACAATTTATTAACTTTAGAGTTATTAGTATTGGTTTTTAATTTTTGCGACTTTTTGTTTAAAATATTTTACCACAATATCGACAGTTTTAGATTCTCAAATACCTACCTTCCATGGTGACATTTCTACTACTAATCCCATATTAAATATTTTATTTCCAAGTTTGACAATGGAAAGATTAGGTAAACAAATTAATACTTACATTATTAGGTTCTATTTTTAGGAGATTTCAAGCTAAAAGCCTCAATTCAAAGCTCGTTATGAACCGATCGATGTTTCGATATCAACAGGAATAAAACATATAACACATTCTTGGTCGAAATATGTGAATTATTAATCCAAATTAAGCTTTCTTATTGATACCTCACTTTCTTGAGGCCGTTTTACCGTGTTTACACAAGGAAATTACATAAATAGCGAAGAAATTTCATTGAATTAATCTGGAAATAAATAATATAATTTGTTAAAGGACTAAGATCCCATTCAATAGGTACGATACGATAGTTAATAACCAGAAAACATAATATTTATCGAAAAGTATTAGAAACACTCCTGGCCTAAAATCAGATTTGTGGACAGAAGAGAAGGTGTTTTGGTTCATATTCAGCGTCATTGTCCTTGGCATTTCAAACAAAATTAAAATTAAATTTTTATTGTTTACGACCTATTAATCTACTATTTTTCATTATTATATTTTATTTAGTTTATATTTTGTATGATTAAATTCAGGATATAATTCCCTAGTATTGTTCAAGGAATGAGTAAAATTAATCAAATTTATATTTTCAGACATTGTGGCATTAAATGAATATTGTCTGTCATTTAAATTTATAGTTTAAAATATTTTAGTAGCCCTGCTGAGCGTTCTTGCAAGAAAATTGATTATCTAATAATTAGAGATGATTTCAAATTTTTTGTTTTTTCGATAGTTGTTCCATGGAATAGCTGGACACAAACAAAAATAAGTGCATTCATATATCTCTATGCATGTTAACACACAAACCAATATGATTGCATAACCATATACATAATTAATATCAGTTCAATATATAAGTGCTACTTATCAGCAATTTTGAACGCGTTTAGTATTAAACGTTCATAAGTCAGTTTGTAAAAAATTTCCTGTGATAATTATATATTTTTTTCTCTTAATAGAGATATTTTAGTAAGTATATCTGTTAATTTTTTTTTTTAATTTCATATTAAAGGGAAAATTTTTCGTCATATATGAATTAATATTTTGTTCTTAATAAAATAAAATAAAAAAGAGCAATAATTTGTCAGAATTGTTTTTAATAATTTATTTGAATTAATATTTATTAAAAATTAAGAAAAAAACATAATGTGATATACCTATATAAAGCATAGTACAAGGTGATTCACCTTACCTTAACCACTTTTTTCTCAATTTCATCGACCTTTTTATCTCTCACGGTTTTCATCAGATCGAAAAAATCCTCATCATCGCTTTCAATTATTTCTTCTTCATCAATTACCAACTCATCACCTTCAGTTCCGCTGCTGTTATCTAGAATACGGGATATGTTCATATTCTCAGCAAATTTTAATCAGATTCTTCAAAGGCTACAGATTCTTTTGGTTTCCTTTGCAGTTATCACTATTTCGAAAAGAACACGATAACAAAATATATCGTAGGTACGCGTTGTTTACTATACTTTTTAATTCAAGTAATACACTATGTTTAAAACTGCACAGGTAGTTTGAATAAATCAAGATGGGAATTGATACTGAGGCATGAAAGCAATGTCTAATCCTGTTTCAGAACATCCAAACATTATTATCTATGTCAACGCTGAAATAGTTATTATAATGAAGTATACAGGATTCCATAATATTTACCGTTTCACTCTCGAACTTGTTTATAGCAAGTATCACTTTCACTTACCTATAGATGGTGTATATAGTAAGGGAAAGCAATTCGATTGTGTAAAATTTTTAATTCTAGTTTATGATGGAAATAAACGTTTTAACTCAAAAAAACAAAAAGTATGAAATTTTAATCACTTATTTAAGTCGGGTATGTGGCTGGGGTGTGACAGCAACTGTTACGATATAATCTACTGGTTGCTACTGCCACTTTATAGAATCGATTTTTCAGTTTTCTCAAAAAAAGGCTCTAATGATTTTGATTACACTCTTTATATTAATGAAAAATTAATAGGTCTTTTGTATCAAATAGGTCTCATCATCATTGAAATAAATTGACAGTTATTTTAAGCTTCACGTTTTTTGTTTAATCGAAAACAATGACTAAAAATTTGTTCACTATGGGTAATTCAAAGTATAGATTAGTAAACTAGGCAAAATTTTCTTTAAAAACTAAAATACTCGTGTTCTTAAAACCATTTGAAAACCTTTCTTTTTTTTTTTTCAAGAGCAGCTAATAGAAAGAGATGTATTCATGGAAAATCTAATTTTAAAACAACTTTCAATCAGTGATTTTTCTGACCCGAAGGCATACCGCGAAAAAACATAAATTACTGATTATGGTTATTGAAAATGTATGCGTAAGTGGTAAATTAAATTTTCCATAAAAATCCTCATTTCCCATAAAATGAGTAAAAATAGTTCGTCAACATGAAAGGCATTCCCAGCCGATTGAGGATATTTAAAATATGATGAAGGATTCTTATGTAAAATTATATTTTTATTTGTCTTGTCAGATTTTTTAGGGGGGAGGGAGCAGGGAGGGTTTTTATGATTTCGAAACTTTTTTTTAATAATTGATGTAATTAATTAATAATTTAATAAATGTCGAATTTCCAAAATGGCTTCTTCTAAAGTATCTTTAATTTTACTTGATTGATATAATTAGCTATTTCACACTTTTACTAGTCGTGAAAAATGAAAAAATTCAACTATGAAAGCAATTGATAGAAAACCTAAAGGGATATGAGTAAAAATACTTTTTACTTGTTGAAAACACTATGTACTATAGAGGTTTTACATGCCCTTTGGAGAGCCAAAGATTTTAAAAAATATATTTAACATATAAAATTATAGAAGATAAGGGTTAATGCCGAAAAACGCATAGTAAAAGGTCGTAACACGGGTGAATAGCGGGCGCATGCGCAGTTATAACACTAGATTATGATGAATGATTTTTTGTTTTTTTGAATGTGAATGTGACTATATAATGTGGAGGAAAAATCATAATTTTTTTAGAAAATTAGAAAGGCATTTTATAGTAATTAATAATAATTTTGGGAAAACATTAAAATTCCAAAACAAGATTTCTAGAAAGTACATCCTGACCAGAGGATGGTAAAGAAATTGTCTTTAGATAAAAAAAAAAAATAAAAAAGCCTGTTTTATTCAATTTCCTAATATTTTGCGGCGAAGATTATTGCTGACAGGATATTGTAAACGATGCCTGTCAAGAAATAACTTTTTAAAAAATTGTGAAAATTTTCAGGGGTCTATTGGATTTCAAGTTGTTTAAGTTTTTCTATAGGAAAAAGTTTTAACTTTTTACATGACATATAATTCAATCTACGATATATAAACCCTAATTTGGTTTCGAATAAAAGTTGGAGGCATGATATAAAATTATTTTTTCTTTAGGACGCTCCGTCACCAAATTGTTCCACTAATTATTTTGACTACTGCAAAACTTAGAGGATGTGAAACTGAGAACAAATAGTTTATTCACATATTTAAAACAAATATTCGAGTTCTTGACCGACAGAATAATGACTACGGGAACAGTTATAGTTAAACAAATGAATCCAGTTTAAACTTTTTTTTTTTTTTTTTATAAATATTCTAGGAAAATGAAGAGAAAAAAAACGTTTTGCTGCCCAAGTTCATTCGTTGCCTTATACACAGCATACTTATAACTAGCGAATCACAATTATTTATAATCCTATTAATAAAAGTAGTCACAGCTTATATTTTTTTAAATTATATTTATGTCACATTATGTTAAATGTTTCTAATGTTTCAATTCTACAAAATTCTCTCTCTTTTTTTTTCCATCACTCATACAAATAAATTTAAGTTAAAATATAAAATAATACATACAGCCATATTAAATATAGTAACATAATATAAATATACATAATACCCAATATGGACGTCCCCGTTTACAATATATTAATATAAAAAAAAACATGCATATATATAATTAATTTTTTGGCAATAGTGCTACTTATTATTATTATTATTTTTTATTAATACCTTTCATAAATTTAAATGTTAAAATAGATATTTATATAAATGAAAACAGGTTCGAATATTAGTGAATGTGTCTCTGTTTCAGGTATACTAGAATTTCTAAAGATTTACGCGTTCATATGAAGGTATCCTTTTCTATGTATCCTTCAATACCATCACACTTTTTTTTTTCCAGATTGAAATAAAGTGTTAATGCCATGAAAAAGGTTAGCACTGTAACAATTA
Source organism: Halyomorpha halys (assembly GCF_000696795.3). Lineage (NCBI taxonomy): Eukaryota > Metazoa > Arthropoda > Insecta > Hemiptera > Pentatomidae > Halyomorpha > Halyomorpha halys. The sequence continues at coordinate 69,192 of NW_027107551.1, read as the reverse complement.
TAAAAAAACAATTGAATCTAGTATAAAGGTTTTTTAAAAATATTCGATGAAAAAAAAATCTACTTTTTTTCATCAACAATGCTACTTATTATTTTTTTTTTATTCTTTATTAAGAAGAATGTATTCATTTCATAAATTCTAATGTTATATAGATATTTATATAAATTAAAATAGGTTCAGATGTTCGTGAATGAGTCTTTGTTTGGGTATGGTCTCATGTATATCAGAATTCCTAGAGACTTACGCGTTCATATGAAGGTATCCTTTTCTATGTATCCTTCAATACCATCACACTTTTTTTTTTCCAGATTGAAATAAAGTGTTAATGCCATGAAAAAGGTTAGCACTGTAACAATTATAAAAAAACAATTGAATCTAGTATAAAGGTTTTTTAAAAATATTCGATGAAAAAAAAATCTACTTTTTTTCATCAACAATGCTACTTATTATTTTTTTTTTATTCTTTATTAAGAAGAATGTATTCATTTCATAAATTCTAATGTTATATAGATATTTATATAAATTAAAATAGGTTCAGATGTTCGTGAATGAGTCTTTGTTTGGGTATGGTCTCATGTATATCAGAATTCCTAGAGACTTACGCGTTCATATGAAGGTATCCTTTTCTATGTATCCTTCAATACCATCACACCTTTTTTTTTTTCAGATTGAAATAAAGTGTTAATGCCATGAAAAAGGTTAGCACTGCAACAGTTATAATACAACAATTGAATCCCGTGTAAACTTTTTTTTTAAAATATTCAAGGAAAAAGAATATATACTTTTCTTTCGTCAGCAATTTATATAAATTAAAATATATTTAAATGTTAGAGAATGTGTCTTTGTGTATGGCCCCATGTATATAATAATTCCTAAAGATATGATATGCGTTCATATGAATCTAGAAATCCATCCTTTTCTAAGTAAACTTCAATATCCTTACTTTTTTTTTTTTTTTTTCCTGATTGAAATTAAGTGGTAATACCATGAAAAATGTTAGAACTGTAAGGAAATACAATTTAAAATTTTGAACGTTGATATAATTAGGGTATCTGTATTTTGATACTTGAAAACTTGGATTCGGCACGCCAGAACAAAATCCAGTTTTCACGTACAGTCCTAGAGTAATATTAAACACAATACGCAGAGATGTAGGGGTATATTGGTTGTATATAAGCTCATTAAATACAAAGTCATTGATAAAAAAAAAAAAAAAAAGAATGCCATTTTTTATTTATTTATTTATTACGAATAAACATGGTATAAAAACATTTAAATGACATTTATAATTCATCTTTTATCTTCATTACACCATTTAATAAAGGCTTCTGGCTATTTTTACCTTCTATCTATAATTTATATAAGTTTTAACGATGACCCTAACTCATTTTATTGAAATAAAATATTTGTCATTAAAAATTAAAATAAATTACATCCATCGATTCCTTATCCATTAACTCATTATTAATAACTAAGTATTAAGTTGTCAATAAATAGTGTTGGAACTATATGGATGTAATTAATTTTAATTGAATAATAATACCAGTCTAGAACAAGATATCAGAAAATATATATAAAATATTATTTATCATTTAAAAATAAAATAAGTTTTAGTTCATTGTGTAGCAGTACTAACTACATCTCCGACCATCTTCTCCGCATACAAAATATAAATACTTGAGGGTTTCATCAATGAGTTCTACTTACATGAAAATCACTCATTTTTTCAACTTATATCATTTGCTAAGAGAATTCATATGTAAAATAAAATTCATAATCTTAAATATGTAACTTGTAATCCGATCTTGCCCGAACTAGATATCAATCCTTTCACTTTTACTTATTTCCCTAACCACGAAAACTCACTAGTTTTTAAGCTTCCTTTTCCATTCCTGACAAACCTCCAGAGCTCTTGAAAAGAAGATGGCATCGATACCTTCTGACGTAGAAATGTTATTAGAGGGCTACCAATGAGTAGTTTTTCTACAAGTCTGTATCATACCATTGTAATCTAACATCACATTTACCAGATGAATTTTTATATAAATACAATTGTAAATTTCAATAAATCAACAAATTATTTAACTTGTTTCTTAGCTTTAACTTAGCTATTTAATTTTCATGGATTTTTTTCCCTCTAACTTATTCAGATCTTCCTTATCTTATATGGTTTATGATTTCGAAGAATAATGAAATAAAGGTGGTCCTTCTAAGCCTCTAGAAATGCAATACGATTGAGTTTGAAAAAATACCTCTTATAAAATTATAATTTTTCAAATAACTCGAAAACTATACATATGTCTTTACCATTACTGCGAAAGTTCACTTATCGTCCACCCCTATATAGCAGAGCACCCTCTTAACGGACAATTTTATTAGTCTCGACCATAAAGGTACAAATTTAATGTATTTTAATCCCTCAATAACGTAATTTCTCTACTCTGAATGCGGAAACCATTCGTAAAATATTATTTTATTTATTGACATTTACAACTGTATATAAAATACAACAAGCAAATTTGAAGTAAGATCATAATGATATGATACAGCATGTAGAGAAACTACCCAGCAGTTGAACTCTAAAAACATTTTACAATACAAGGTCACGAGCCATCTTCTTTTCAGGTGCCTCGCAGGATTGCCAGGAATGGAAGAGGAAGCAAGGTTAGAAACTAGTGGGTTTGGGTGGTTAGGGAGTTTATAATGGAAGGAATGATATCGGGTTCGGGCTAGATCGGTTACATAAGGAACATTTAGTTCTTTATGGATGGTTTTATTAGTAACAAAATAAGGAGCATTGAGGATTTTACGAAGGATTTTGGATTTTAAGGATTGGGTACGAGAGGAATCCGAAGGTTTAGTGGAGCCCCAAAGCTCAACTCGTAAAACATGAATGTTCAAACTCACAATTCCAGAAGTAACAGATATTGAAGACATTAAGAAAGGTTTAGTCATTTTTGCGTAAAAAGATCGAATTCGATAACCCAAAATTCCAAAATTTAAAAAAATCGGTCTGTTTTCCGAGATAACGGCTCTAATTATCAATTATTTTGCACCATGGTAATAGGTCCTCTAGCACTGGATCATACTCTAAATTCGACATGATTTATTTTAGTAGTATAAAATCGCATTATTTTTTTGGACTTAAGACTTATCACTGCTTAAATTAATTTTTATTATTAGTATACTTAAGTAATTAATTTTATATATGGTAAAACATTTTACAATTATCACATCATGGATACCCCTATCGTTTTAAGAATGTAAATATGACTGAAGATTATTTTTTTATTTAATTTTATTTATTTAATTTTTCATATACATAGTTTGTTTATGTTTATTTTTTATCCTTCTGTTTATATGTATTTAGAGAGAGAGACTTTATTTATTTTTATGTACTTTTATTTATTTTTATCCTTTTTTTTTTTTTAGTATTCTTCTTGTTACACCACATTTACTTCACCTATCTGTCATTCAATAATTTTTTCTACCATATTTTTAACTATTTCTAGTACATTTTGTTCTATTTATTACTCTAGTTCTGTATTCACAAATTTATCACATATGACTGTAGCTATTATTAATTAGTTTCCTATTCATCTAAATTTATATTTTCTTAGCTTATTTTGTCTCTTTTTACTTCTTTTTTTATTTTTATTTTAATTTTCTTTTCACATATTACAATGATTGTATTTTGTTTTCATTTAGACCTGATGAAGTCTTGGGGCTTAGGTTAGGCGAAACTTTGGTTACCACTAAATAGTTTTTTTACTATTTTGTAGCTTTATTGACCGCTACCTGGACTATTTTCCTACAATCTACTACATACGGTCAACTATCTACATCGAATATAAAATTTAAAAAATCAATACACATACTTAAATATTCTACTTTATAACTTAGAAGAAAATTTGTTGAGGTAATACAACAATAAATTGTTATTCATACGGGGCCGATTTCGCAACTAAATTGTATTTCTTTACCCTTTAGAGGTGGAAAATCCGACACAAAGTGCTCCTACACATTATGTATATGAAAAAGTTATGGTATATATTTTTCGCACGGTACTGTGAGTGAAGAGGAAACAAAGTACGTGGGACCCATCGCACCACACTACAAAATATCTCAAAAAATATTCCAGGATTGAGTATGTATTCAGAATCATCCAATTGCATATTAAAATGATTTTTTTTTTTAATTGGAAAGAAACAATGCAAATTTCTTCATAAATACAATTATATGCAATAAGTGAATATACCAATGTAGAAGAAAAATACATAGAAATATCAACAAACTAAACTGCTGGCCCAAAATCTTTGCCATTTTTGTCACTAACTGTTTTAATCTTAATAATAACCTCTTCTTTCACCGGCATTGACATATTTAATTAATTATTTCTAATTAATTACTTCACCCAAGATAACCAAACATTCGTTAAAATTCTATTAATGAGGACTACTACTCAATATCTCATTATATTTTAGAAGTAAATTAAATAAAAATGAAGGAAATTAATTCTTCAGTTTAAAATCTCTATGAGTGTATTGGGTGAAATGATGAACAAGATGTCTCCTTTACAAAATATTTCATTATTAAATGTTGAGAAAAGTGGGAATTACATTCAAGGTCCTGAGTAATAAAACATAATACTCAGACGCCACTGAAAGGAATATGAAAGCGTGCAGTAAGATGATAAAATAGAAAATCAATAATAAACGAAAATAGGTTCCAAATAAATATTAAAAGGCAATCAAATTGTTGATGATAATTGAGGCAGTGGTAAGATACCTGAGAATTCACCTCGATCGCCGGCTTACCTGGAACCATCCTATCAACCTCAAGCTAACTCAGACCTATGCAAGGTTAGCAATGCTATATCCTATCCTGAATAGAAAATCCAAATTAAAACCAGAAACAGCGGTTCTTATCTTTAAACCAATTCCCAGGCCACTTCTGATGTATGGCTGTGAAGTCAGGAGAGCGGCATCCTTTACAAAAAATAAAAAATTACAATTTTTTCAAAATAAAGTCGTAAGAATTGCAGTGGATGCTACTTGGTTTGTAAAAAACAGCCAATTGCATCGGTAATTACAAATAGAGACAGTAGAGGATTACATCAAAAAAAGGTTCATGAAATTCCACTCCCAATTACCTTCAGTTAAAGGAGCAGTGACCTACAACTTGGGAAACCCAACCTCAACCCGAAGACTGGAGCCCAACTTTACTTTAATCATTTATTATGAATTATTATTTTAATCGATTTATTTTATCTTCTTTTTTTTTTTAAATTTATAACATTGTATATAGGGGTGTTTTTTGTATGAGACTATAACCTCCCATAGTTAATTGTTAAAAAAAAAAATGTATCTCGTACATTAACTATGTAAGGCCCATCAGGCCGATCTGGTATTAATTAAATAAATAAAATTAGAAGCAGTGGCAAAAAATTCAAAAAAGGTACTCGCAATAAAATCAACCGATCAGGACTCCAACAAATCTCATTGGTACAACCTATCTTAAGAAAATTTATATTATAATCGACTAGTCAGTATTTATAAAAATGAGTAATATAAAATAAAGAATGAATATAAAAAAATAAAATATAATAAGTAAATGCGATAAATGTTTCAGAACACTGATAATCTTGGGAACGAAGCACCCTATGGTAGTACTTCAATCACTGATTTAAATTAATACATCCCGTAGCCGTCTTCTTTTCAGGCGCCTCGGGGGAATATCAGGGATTGTTAAGGATTAGAGATTAAGAACAAATGGGTTTGGATGGTTTAGGATTTTGGAATCAAAGGAGGTATATCTATTTCGGGCCAAATCTGCAACGAACGGGATGTTCAAGTCTTTTTGGATGTGTTTATTTGTAACGTAATAAGGAGCATCAAGGATTTTACGCAGGATTTTGGGTTGTAAGGATTGGATACGGGAGGAATTTTATAATTTGTTAGAACCACAAAGCTCAATTCTGTATGTCCAAATTGGTCTGATTATCATAATGTATAAGAGTTTTTCTTAGTAAATGGGAAGTTTCGAGCGTTTGCCAAGTAAGTATTGTAGTACTCGAGAATCTCCAAGAAATTTCTTGTCAATTTCAGTCGAGTATGGGGATTCCAAGTAAGTCTTTTGTCAAGATGCTTGATTTTATCTTGACAACAGCCTTTAGTGGGATATTAAAAAAAAAGATACTGTAGGGTAGGAGGGTAGAGGTTTACGACGAAGGTGGTCTGCTGGGATTTGTTAGGATTTATTTTGATTCCCCAGCTGTGACACTATTCTTCAATGGATGCTATATCTTTATAAGGTATATATGCTATACGCTATAAGCTTCTTATTCCAGCTTAATTTGGCAAAAGAAAAATATTCGGTCGCATCCCGATGGATGTACATCGATATTCGTAATTGTTCAACATTTTTTTTACCGAAAGACTACTACTTAAATATATATTTTTGATTATTAATTAATTTTTTATCTCAACATCCCCTTACATTGCAGATTTGGTCTTAAATAGATATACGTCCTTTTATTCCATACTCCTTACGCATCCTATCCCATTAGTTCATAATCTCTCATCCTTTACAATACCTGATAATTCTCCGAGGCGTCTGAGAAGAAGATGGCCACGGGATCTTGTAATTTAAATCATTGATTGAAGTACCACCATTAGGTGGTTCCTTTCCAAGATTATCAAGTGTCATCATATTTCCTTATTGTATATATTTTTTTTTTTTGTATAGTTGTAAATTACTTATTAATTATTTTGAAACTACTTTCTTTTATAATTTTCTTTTCATTTTCACGTATATTCGATGTATATATTTAAAAATTAAATTTTGTATTTATTTTTAATTCTTATTGATTTAAAACAGGTTCAATTCCACCCCTTGGAAAACTATTGTACCGCATGGTTCCCTGGGGCTATATAAATGGTACGCTCAATATTGCCACCTGTAGCTATAACATATTGCGGTGTCCATCTTCCCAATTCTCGCTCGTAGGTATTAACTTAATTCTGTTTTATATTCGCTATTTATATTATATATTTATGTTAAACACATTAATATTATTAGCATAAAGATATTGTTGATTAACTTAAGTTATATTGTTCAGGATTTCAATATTATCGAGTGGAGGAAAGATTTTTTTTTTTAATTCTTTAACTCTATTACTACTACTCGTGAGTAACTGTGATACATGTTTTGTAATGTTCTGTCAAGTAAAAAATTTATTTGAATTCTTAACATAAATTAAGTAATAAAATATTAAATATGATTCTTCTTCTTCTTCTTAATTATTCCTCTCCTACCGCAGCAGTGTGAGGCTTGCATGTTGAACCGGATCCATAATGCCCGATCTTGTACCAGCTGGCTGCGTCTAATCCAGTTAATTCCTCTCTTGTCGAGTGCTTTCTTAACTGTACCACCCAAAGTTTTTCCTGGCCTTCGTCTTCCATCGTATTTCGTTTCATACGTTCTTTTGGCCGTTCTTTCGCCCGGCATTCTTTTCACATAGCCAAACTATCGTAGCCTATTTTTCCCTACAATATCTTCTGACTGTTTACTCCTGAGTTACTTGTTATTATAGTATTTTATAATAATATTTATTATAGTATATTATAGTATTATATTAGCGGTATGTCCACGAAACAAGAATAAACTACTTTCAAGAACCTTTTCGGAAAGTTGTCCTCTAACCCTTTTGTCCATGGACTCAATCCATATTGTCCTTCTTCTTGCCCCCTTAGCCGCTTCTTTAGGATTTTAAATTGCAATTAGCATGGTATACTAAGGAAGGAAATATTTCGTATTTCTTATTAAATCTTTATTTATTTGGTAAGTTTGGACCGTTCTTGTAGTCTTTCTTATGTATAGGGATTAAAACTGAAATTTCTCAATCCTTGGCATCAAATGTGATTTTCAATTGTAATTAAAATTTTATTAGTTTAAATCAAAAAGGGTATTTAACCTCTTTCTTTTATTATTTTTTAAATCTGGCGAAACCTCAAAATTTATTTTTCTGGTTCAGTGGTTAAGTCGCTAATGTAATAATAAATATAAATTAATAAATTCAAATTGCTACGAACTATATAATTATTCATTGGAATAATTATTACGGAGGCATCCTGCCAATCTTCTCGAAGTATGACAATTATATAATTTTACCTACCATCTTTATTCCGCATTCCCTTATAAATATGCGCTGCACATTTAAAATGATTAACTCCTCAAAGGAAGAAGGTATAAAAAAATTAAAATTACCATAATAATTTAAGGCATAAGCTCTCCCTGTTCAACGAGTATCCTAAATTCACCCTAATTCTACATTCATGTCTCAGGTCCTTTGAGTTGAGATGGGATATCCAAAGAAAAATATAGCTACAAGGGAATATCGTTTGGATTGGGATGGGGAATATCATAGTAACCAAAGTAAACAAGTAAAAACAAATTATTTTCAGTAATACTCGGTCTAATACCTTGAACTTTCAAATAAGTTACTATCTAAGGAAATTTATAAAATTTGCATCATTTCAACATACCCAAGTTTGTGAAGCTATATTAATGACAAAGAGGTATTGAATTTAGGTAAAAAAACATTAACAACATGCAACAATATTTTAGGTATATACAATCTTGTAATTATTTTGTCCTGTACCTTGCTATTTTGTACCTTGTCCCCCCCCCCCGCCGAAATTATTTCAAAAAAACAAAAAAGGGTTCTCATATCTCTCGCTACTACACCGAGCAAAGTTGACTCTATCCCATTATCTGGAGACAATACCCCCTTGGCATATTTATATTTCAATTCCTAAAAATCAAAAAACCTTCCTATATCATTGACTTCCTCACCCTGCGTTTATGCATTCACCTGTTAAACACAAGATCCCAACTTACCCATCTTTATATCCCTACCCATAGAGCTGCCTCCTTCTAAAAATCTAAAAATCCTCTGCTGTTCGAGCTACCTCATTTTGGAACTCCTCCCCTCCCCCCTATATATATATATATATATATATATCCCTTCGTAAAGCTTTCTCCTTAGCATCATTCAAACACCAATTATAGGGGTTTTCATAGGGTGGGTTCGTCACTCCCAAACTACATATACATATATGTTATTTTTTTGCCTCGGTTTTTTGTATCTTATATATCATTTTACCCTAAAAATGTTTCTAAAATAGGTCACTACTGCAAATCAGTATTGGGAAAAGTAGTTGTAATTACTAAGCGGAAGTCAGACGAGAAATTTGATAGATTTATTTATTGATAGATATTACAATCTGCCACACAGTTGTGGGCAATAGGTAATATTGATGAATGATCTCATACATACTAAAA
>NW_027107551.1:55629-59682 GCF_000696795.3 Halyomorpha halys | reverse complement strand
ACTCTATCCCCCACGTGTGAGGGGTAGAGCAGAGCTCAAGAGATCCCAGCGCATCCCTCTCGCCGCATCACTGGTAATGAGCCAGTGGAGGCTGAGCAAGTGCGTTAAAGCCGCAAACACTCAACTTGAGTGGAGAATCTGACCATTGCCAGAACTCCAATTGGGTAATTACTAAGTACAGTAAAATATATTTACAATTACTTAGTAAACTTGTAATTGCTATTTCGAACTATTATTATAATTATAGTGGCTCATCAAGTTGTTGAAATTACTTATCATAATTGTAACTTCGTTTCCTAGTTTCAAATGACAGTAATTATAACTACTTTTAGGCCAACTCTGTTCCAAACACAATGTTATTCGTTTGAGAATGGTTATAATTGTTTTTCCAAACGTCTTACTATCTATTTATTTTTTAAGGATTAAAGGTGTCATTAAACTGTTGTTATTAGTAAATAATATGAAATAAAATACAAAAACATTTAACAATCTCCGTCGATTTGAACTAATAATAGTTCATTTGGGAAAAATGGCTCCAAATACAACTAGAGAAAGTACATACTGACTGTTATTTCGAAGGTATTGCAGATCGTATCAGGGTTCAAATTAGACGTGAATGTTTAGTAGTTGAATGTATACACATCAGGTCACATTTTGCAATACTTATCTAAGTGAAGTTATGAAAAATCTATCGAGTAAAACAATTTACTCCAAACTTTTTCGAATAACGCTCTATTTGTTTAGTTTGCTTTAGAAATGAGCTATAGAAACATTTTTTGGTAAGAAAAACGAGGTACGAAATAGCTAATATCAGGAAAAAAAATTATAAAAGTATAAGTTATGAATTAACGATGAAAAAATCTCTTACTTACTTTACATCCTACCTTGAAGTGAGTATATTGATCGATGTACGATAGGTCACAATCACTCAAAAATGAGATCTTAACAACAAAAGTAATAAAAGGAATTCCTTCGCGGCCAACCCGCCCCATAAATACCGATTCAGCGACGGTCTTATTTCACCTTTGAAACATTTATTTACAACGGGAAGAGGAGACTTAAGTTAAAAAATTAGTTAAATCGAGCAAAATTGAAAAAACAGTTCAAATTGGAAAACGGCGTGTATACCTAAACAAGTATACCCACAATACTGTTGTAGGTACCTAAATATTTTTTTTTATCTCTTAGCCTCAACATCTTTTCATAATTAATCCCGCTCCACAAATTAGGATGTGGTGAAATGAAGCAACTTCGTAAAATCGTCAAGGTGGTAGTAAATCGAAAGTTCATTGCAAGAGATTCGACCGAATATTTCTGAAAATATTACTTTATATTGGTTATCATGATCCCCTAACGGATTTATCCCACAAATTGGTTACTATCTTATAGTAAATTGATTGTGGATTCCAAAAACGGTGCCAAAAGTCAAGAAATTTTCAGTTAGAGTGAAATAATTTGGATTTTAATGGGGAAAAACGCACTTCTTTTTTTTTTTTTTTTTCGAAAAACTCGGCAATCGTTGGTAATTTTTACCACAATTTTCGCAGTTTGAAGTAGTTCTTAAATTTTTCAACTTTCTGAGTTTCCAAATTATTGGGAAGGATAAGACCTCCTCCAGCCTCTTGTATTGACGCCCCTGGCTGACATGAAAAAGACAATAAGTCACTAAAAAGAATTTTACAAGAGAGGCAAACAATTGTTCAAAAACGCATAAAATACGATTTATATATATAAATGGTTTACCGTAACTGAATACGAGGGAGATGCAGGTCGGAAGGTGCAGTCAAAAAAGAACCAACAATAGTATTCGTCTATTTATTTACTGCCGTTTCGCCCCACTTTGCAGGGCTTCATTATGGCTGTCATGTTCAAAGACAGCAACGTGTTTAAAAATAAATATGTCTTTAAAATGTTTTTTTAATAAAAAATATCTTCAAATCACCCAAGAAATATTTTCATTGTGAATTTGAAAAGTCAATACAGAAATTACAATAAAAATGTGCAATGGCAAAAGTGAAAAAGAACTTAAATAATAAGTAAAGTAAAAAACATAAAAATGTTCAAGCTTGAAGAAGATGTGCCACTCTCTACGGTGAAACTACACTATCTTTGGAATACGTTAAGGAAACAATCTGAATTTTTTTTATTTCTATTTTATGTTTTATTTAATGTAATTTACAACTTTAAAAAATATACAATAAGTAAATTGGATGAATGTTTCAAACACTTGAAAATCTTGGGGAGGAACCACCCATTGGTGGTACTTCAAGCATTAATTTAAATTAGAAGGTCCCGTGGCCTTCTTCTTTTTTTAGGATATTGGAATGATAGGAGTTATATCTGTTTTGATCCAGATCTGCAATGGATGGGATGTTAAGGTCTTTGTGGATGAGTTTATTACGTAATAAGGATCAAGGAATTTACGTAAGGTTTTGGATTGTAAGGATTGGATGCGGGAGGAATTTGGTGCTTTGGTAGATTCCCCAGAACTCAATTCCATATATCCAAATTGGTCTGATTATCATAGTGTATAATAATTTTTTGTAGTGAATAGGAAGTTTAGAGCGTTTGTCAAGTAGGTGTTGTAGCAATCGAAATCTACGAGCAGTTTCTATTTACTTTTTTTTTTTTTTATGGTCATTATTTATTTTACCGATACTTATGAAGTATGTAGTAGGAAGAAACTACAAGTCTATGCAATATGAAATGAAGAGAATCAACTATGAAAAGAAAAATACCTTTGGTCATACAGTATTATTGCGATTTAACGAAAGTTATCAAGAATTTTAAGTTCACGCATAAAATACATTGATAATTTAATTATGCTTCATTATTTCATAAAAAAAAAATAAAGGCTGATAAAACATTATTGTTTCTAGATAAAATTAAGACGTTTATCTCATTTACTGACTAAGATGGGTTTTAATGGTTTATGAATAAGTTGTATTTTAATATACATAACTTGTAAGAGATATGTGTCAAGAGTTTTCTTTCAGTTATTTTATAGCAATTAGTTATGAACAGTACCAGTGAGATAAAGCTAGAAAAAAAATCTGAACACCCTTTTTTATAATTTTCCTAAAAATTATAAGAACATATTAATTGCAATAAAATTTGATTCATAAAATCATACATTCATCACAGCGTTCTTTTTTTATCTAGATATTAATTTTTAAATTTTTAGTTAACGTTCCATAGTGAACCTAGTTCCTAGTTCCCAACGTTTTGTGTTCATTTGTTCAAAACGTTTTCTAAAATATTTTTTTTATGGGTTTAAGAGTAGTATACTGAAGTAATCGAAGGTATGTTGCTAGTGCTGCGATCTCTTGTGAGGGATGTGCACTATTCGACTTCCTGCCTCAGACAACTTTCTCCGTAGTCCTCATGGATACTACTGTTGGTATTGTACATAGATAATTTTTTTTTTTTTAGACTGAACTTTTTTAAGAGGCTATTTATTTTCCATAGAATAGTAATCTCAAATAAATTAAAAAATATTCATGAATACAGTAGCAAGATTGTCCGGGTGGCGGTAAATAAAGGTATCAAAATGGTAAAATAAAACTATTTATTGTTAACCTTAATTAAGTGAACCTTGGTTAACAATAATTAATTTTCTTTTACTATTTTGATAGGTTTATTGACAGGTACCCGAACTATGTTCCTACACTGTAGCACATACGGTCAACCATCTTCTTCCAATTTATCAATATAATTTTGATGTATTTTAATGTATTGAGCCAAACTATCCATACGATATATTTTATTTTAATAAGTATATCAAGTTTGAATAGAAAGGCATCTTTTTCATAAAATTTTCTTATTTTTTACTTCTATTCCTATTCTTGCATGTTTCAGTGGTTCTTCACTTCCAAGGTCTTAAATTGTACCATTCTGCTCGGGTGCCTTTCTGGACATAGCGCAAGCTTTTGACCGGGTATGGCATTCCGGATTGCTTTTCAAGCTCAAATCCATATTACCCCAAACCTTATACCTTATCCTCCGCTCCTACCTCTCAGATCGTTCCTTTCGAGCTCGCAGTGGTTCTGAGTA